>NC_092153.1:3511133-3548633 GCF_045791955.1 Oncorhynchus clarkii lewisi
ACATAATACATCTCTGCTGCTCCCTGATCCTAACTATACATAATACATCTCTGCTGCTCCCTGATCCTAACTATACATAATACATCTCTGCTGCTCCCTGATCCTTACTATACATAATACATCTCTGCTGCTCCCTGATCCTTACTATACATAATACATCTCTGCTGCTCCCTGATCCTAACTATACATAATACATCTCTGCTGCTCCCTGCTGCTCCCTGATCCTAACTATACATAATACATCTCTGCTGCTCCCTGATCCTTACTATACATAATACATCTCTGCTGATCCCTGATCCTTACTATAAATAATACATCTGTACTGCTCCCTGATCCTAACTATACATAATACATCTCTGCTGCTCCCTGATCCTAACTATACATAATACATATCTGCTGCTCCCTGATCCTAACTATACATAATACATCTCTGCTGCTCCCTGATCCTAACTATACATAATACATCTCTGCTGCTCCCTGATCCTTACTATACATAATACATCTCTGCTGCTCCCTGATCCTTACTATACATAATACATCTCTGCTGCTCCCTGATCCTAACTATACATAATACATCTCTGCTGCTCCCTGCTGCTCCCTGATCCTAACTATACATAATACATCTCTGCTGCTCCCTGATCCTTACTATACATAATACATCTCTGCTGCTCCCTGCTGCTCCCTGATCCTTACTATACATAATACATCTCTGCTGCTCCCTGATCCTAACTATACATAATACATCTCTGCTGCTCCCTGCTGCTCCCTGATCCTTACTATACATAATACATCTCTGCTGATCCCTGATCCTTACTATACATAATACATCTCTGCTGCTCCCTGCTGCTCCCTGATCCTAACTATACATAATACATCTCTGCTGCTCCCTGATCCTTACTATACATAATACATCTCTGCTGATCCCTGATCCTTACTATACATAATACATCTCTGCTGCTCCCTGATCCTAACTATACATAATACATCTCTGCTGCTCCCTGATCCTAACTATACATAATACATCTGTGCTGCTCCCTGCTGCTCCCTGATCCTAACTATACATAATACATCTCTGCTGCTCCCTGATCCTAACTATACATAATACATCTCTGCTGCTCCCTGATCCTTACTATACATCTCTGCTGATCCCTGATCCTTACTATACATAATACATCTCTGCTGCTCCCTGCTGCTCCCTGATCCTTACTATACATAATACATCTCTGCTGATCCCTGATCCTTACTATACATAATACATCTCTGCTGATCCCTGATCCTTACTATACATAATACATCTCTGCTGCTCCCTGATCCTAACTATACATAATACATCTCTGCTGCTCCCTGATCCTTACTATACATAATACATCTCTGCTGCTCCCTGATCCTAACTATACATAATACATCTCTGCTGATCCCTGATCCTAACTATACATAATACATCTCTGCTGCTCCCTGATCCTTACTATACATAATACATCTCTGCTGCTCCCTGATCCTAACTATAAATAATACATCTCTGCTGATCCCTGATCCTTACTATACATAATACATCTCTGCTGCTCCCTGATCCTTACTATACATAATACATCTCTGCTGCTCCCTGATCCTTACTATACATAATACATCTCTGCTGCTCCCTGCTGCTCCCTGATCCTTACTATACATAATACATCTCTGCTGCTCCCTGATCCTTACTATACATAATACATCTCTGCTGATCCCTGATCCTTACTATACATAATACATCTCTGCTGCTCCCTGATCCTTACTATACATAATACATCTCTGCTGCTCCCTGCTGCTCCCTGATCCTAACTATACATAATACATCTCTGCTGCTCCCTGATCCTTACTATACATAATACATCTCTGCTGCTCCCTGATCCTTACTATACATAATACATCTCTGCTGCTCCCTGATCCTTACTATACATAATACATCTCTGCTGATCCCTGATCCTTACTATACATAATACATCTCTGCTGCTCCCTGATCCTTACTATACATAATACATCTCTGCTGCTCCCTGCTGCTCCCTGATCCTAACTATACATAATACATCTCTGCTGCTCCCTGATCCTTATTATACATAATACATCTGTGCTGCTCCCTGATCCTTACTATACATAATACATCTCTGCTGCTCCCTGATCCTAACTATACATAATACATCTCTGCTGCTCCCTGATCCTTACTATACATAATACATCTCTGCTGCTCCCTGATCCTTACTATACATAATACATCTCTGCTGCTCCCTGATCCTAACTATACATAATACATATCTGCTGCTCCCTGATCCTTACTATACATAATACACCTCTGCTGCTCCCTGATCCTTACTATACATAATACATCTCTGCTGCTCCCTGATCCTAACTATACATAATACATCTCTGCTGCTCCCTGATCCTTACTATACATAATACATCTCTGCTGCTCCCTGATCCTTACTATACATAATACATCTCTACTGCTCCCTGATCCTAACTATACATAATACATCTCTGCTGCTCCCTGATCCTTACTATACATAATACATCTCTGCTGCTCCCTGCTGCTCCCTGATCCTAACTATACATAATACATCTCTGCTGCTTCCTGATCCTTACTATACTTAATACATCTCTGCTGCTCCCTGATCCTAACTATACTTAATACATCTCTGCTGCTCCCTGATCCTAACTATACATAATACATCTGTGCTGCTCCCTGATCCTAACTATACATAATACATCTCTGCTGCTCCCTGATCCTAACTATACATAATACATCTCTGCTGCTCCCTGATCCTTACTATACATAATACACCTCTGCTGCTCCCTGATCCTTACTATACATAATACATCTCTACTGCTCCCTGATCCTAACTATACATAATACATATCTGCTGCTCCCTGATCCTTACTATAAATAATACGTGGCCTAATTGTAATTAGAGCTGAACATTTAATTAAACCCAACAATACAGGATAGGAGTTGAATCTTTCCCCCTGTTTTGTCAGCTGAAAGAGTTCCACTGTGCAGCGGTAGACTAGCTCTTCCATACAAACCTTTTTAATATGTACAGGAATATACAGTGTTATGTCCCAGGAGAATGGGAGGGCTGGACATGCAAATTACACAGACCAACACACACACACACACCCTCGGCTGGCGCTAGTGAGGTGTGTTATTCATCATGGATGAGGCCTGTGTACTGAACACAGCATGGGTCCTGTCTATGAGGTAAACAGACTGCAATTAGGTAACATGCTTTTGCACTTTGAGGGCTGCTGCTCCGTCTTCCGCGATCTGTGGCAGTGTGTGTATCAGTGTGTGCATGTGTGTGTTTGCCTTTTTGTGTGTGTCCATGCGTGTGTGTGTGCATGCTTGTGTGTGTGCGTGCGTGTCCATGCGTGTGTGTGTGTGCATGCGTGCCCATAAGTGTGTGTGCATGTCCGTTCATGAGTGGAGCGTCAGATAGCCTAGAGGTTCAGAGCGTTGGGCCAGTAACCGAAAGGTCGCTGGTTCCAATCCCTGAGCCGACTAGGTGAAAAATATGTTGATGTGCCCTTGACCAAGGCACTTAACCCTAATTCCTTCTGTACATCGCTCTAGACAAGAGAGTCTGCTAAAATTAAATGTGTGTATGTGTGAGTTGAGGTGACAGGCTGCCAAACACTGTGTGTGTGTGCTCATTGATGGCCTTGCAGCCATGACTTTTACTGACAAATAAACTGTACACTATGAGCTTCTGAATAATGGAACAACTCTGCTTTGCTAATTAATGACTTATGCTACAACACTGACTGTACGTTATTTTTAATGAGGGATACCAGGAGAAATCCGACCTCTCTGAAAGGAAAATTCATGGCCCTCACTTCAGTCAAATCTTTTTCGATCCCACATTCCCTGAGTGCTTGAAAAAACAAACAATTGACCCTCCCCTATAGCCTAAATAATAACGAAACCTCAAGTGGATAGCAGAGAACACACCTACTACTTAACCTTCCTCCTAGGACAGACCAGAGCCTTTAGATTGGCTGTTGTTAACCTCCCTCCTAGGACAGACCAGAGCCTTTAGATGTGCTGTTTTTAACCTCCCTCCTAGGACAGACCAGAGCCTTTAGATGTGCTGTTTTGAACCTCCCTCCTAGGACAGACCAGAGCCTTTAGATGTGCTGTTTTTAACCTCCCTCCTATGATAGACCAGAGCCTTTAGATGTGCCGTTTTGAACCTCCCTCCTAGGACAGACCAGAGCCTTTAGATGTGCTGTTTTGAACCTCCCTCCTAGGACAGACCAGAGCCTTTAGATGTGCTGTTTTTAACCTCCGTCCTAGGACAGACCAGAGCCTTTAGATGTGCTGTTTTGAACCTCGCTCCTAGGACAGACCAGAGCCTTTAGATGTGCTGTTTTTAACCTCCCTCCTAGGACAGACCAGAGCCTTTAGATGTGCTGTTTTTGAACCTGTTCTTGGTTTATTCAACGTGGTAAAGTAGCCAGAAGGTTGTGCTGTTTTGAACCTCCGTCCTAGGACAGACCAGAGCCTTTAGATGTGCTGTTTTGAACCTCGCTCCTAGGACAGACCAGAGCCTTTAGATGTGCTGTTTTTAACCTCCCTCCTAGGACAGACCAGAGCCTTTAGATGTGCTGTTTTTGAACCTGTTCTTGGTTTATTCAACGTGGTAAAGTAGCCAGAAGGTTGTGCTGTTTTGAACCTCCCTCCTAGGACAGACCAGAGCCTTTAGATGTGCTGTTTTGAACCTCCCTCCTAGGACAGACCAGAGCCTTTAGATGTGCTGTTTTGAACCTCCCTCCTAGGACAGACCAGAGCCTTTAGATGTGCTGTTTTTGAACCTGTTCTTGGTTTATTAAACGTGGTAAAGTAGCCAGAAGGTTGTGCTGTTTTTGAACCTGTTCTTGGTTTATTAAACGTGGTAAAGTAGCCAGAAGGCTGTGCTGTTTTTGAACCTGTTCTTGGTTTATTAAATGTGGTAAAGTAGCCAGAAGGTTGTGGATTCACAGACCACCGCATGACAAGATCTCCATTAGAATAACAGCACTGCATGAATCTATTGTCTTATTTGCTGTCTGAGAAAAAAACATCCTTTTATTAACACATTTCATACAGTTCTATGTTATTTTACATGACTGACTTTGAGAAAAAAGCCATTTGTTTGTTTTACACAGCAGCTGCATTTCATCAGGTAGGCCTGTGTGCACTAGTAACTTTATTTCAATTGGGAAACTATCATTTTCTAATTTATTCTGTTAAATTCCATGATATTGTTGTTACAAAATAGATTTGTGTTGACTGTGATTAGGGCATGGGAATATAAGAGCATCTGTTAGGCTAAATGAACACAGCTCACCGCATGATCCTCAAACCAGACTGTCCAAACTTGTTTTTCTAAAAGTGAATTCAAAAGGCATTGTTTAATCACTGTATAACCTAATAAGGCATTTTTTTGTTTCATGTTTATTTAATTCTGTCATTATCTTTTTAAATGTAATTTAATACAGCCTACATGTGAAATGTATGGGCATGTTGTTGAAGTACTGTTGTTGTGTCAGACTGTAGTGTGTCACAAATGCTTCTCAGTGTATTTCTCAAATGGCAGGCTATAGCCTTGAAATAATAATAATAATAATGTAGCCTGAATAATACATGTTCAGTCCTTAGGCTACCTGGCTTGCTCCTGACTGATTTAGAGTTACTAGGGTGTTTTATAGCCTGCTGAAATGTTAAAAAAGAAACGTCCTCTCATTGTCAACTGTGTTTATTTTCAGCAAACTTAACATGTGTAAATATTTGTATGAACATAACAAGATTCAACAACTGAGACATAAAATGAACAAGTTCCACAGACATGTGACTAACAGAAATGGAATAATGTGTCCCTGAACAAAGGGTGAGACAAAATCAAAAGTAACAGTCAGTATCTGGTGTGGCCACCAGCTGCAGTGGAATCTCCTCCTCATGGACTGCACCAGATTTGCCAGTTCTTGCTGTGAGATGTAACCATTCTTCCACCAAGGCACCTGCAAGTTCCCAAAACATTTCTGGGGGGAATGGCCCTAGCCCTCACCCTCCGATCCAACAGGTCCCAGACATGCTCAATGGGATTGAGATCCGGGCTCTTCTCTGGCCATGGCAGAACACTGACATTCCTGTCTTACAGGAAATCACACACAGAACAAGCAGTATGGCTGGTGTCATTGTCATAATGGAGGGTCATGTCAGGATGAGCCTGCAGGAAGGGTACCACATGGTGTGATGTTCGGATGTACCGATCCTGTGCAGGTGTTGGTATACGTGGTCTGCCACTGCGAGGACAATCAACTGAGGGAGGAGGATGTCTTCCCTGTAACGCACAGCGTTGAGATTGCCAGCAATGACAACAAGCTCACTCCGATGATGCTGTGACACACCGCCCCAGAACATGACGGACCCTCCACCTCCAAATCGATCCCGCTCCAGAGTACAGGCCTCGATGTAACGCTCATTCCTTCAACGATAAACGCGAATCCGAACACCACCCTTGGTGAGACAAAATCAGCGAAGAGCACTTTTTTGCCAGTCCTGTCTGGTCCAGTGATGGTGGGTTTGTGCCCATAGGCGACGTTGTTGCCGGTGATGTCTGGTGAGGACATGCCTTACAACAGGCCTAAAAGCCCTCAGTCCAGCCTCTCTCAGCCTATTGTGGACAGTCTGAGCACTGATGGAGTGATTGTGCATTCCTGCTGTAACTCGGGAAGTTGTTGTTGCCATCCTGTACCTGTCCCGCAGGTGTGATGTTCGGATGTACCGATCCTGTGCAGGTGTTGTTACACGTGGTCTGCCACTGCGAGGACAATCAGCTGTCCGTCCTCTCTCCCTGTAGAGCTGTCTCACAGTACGGACATTGCAATTTATTGCCCTGGCCACATCTGCAGTCCTCATGCCTCCTTGCAGCATGCCTAAGGCACATTCACGCAGATGAGCAGGGACCCTGGGCATCTTTCTTTTGGTGTTTTTCAGAGTCAGTAAAAAGGTCTCTTTAGTGTCCTAAGTTTTTATAACTGTGACCTTAATTGCCTACCGTCTGTAAGCTGTTAGTGTCTTAACGACCGTTCCACAGGTGCATGTTCATTGTTTATGGTTCATTGAACAAGCATGGGAAACAATGTTTAAAACCTTTACAATGAAGATATGTGAAGTTATTTGGATTTTCACGAATCATCTTTGAAAGACAGGGTCCTGAAAAAGGGACATTTCCTTTTTTGCTGAGTTTATGTACCACAACTTGTGTGTTCAGTCACTCCGGCGATGCGTCTTGCCTAAGAACAGCCCTTGGTATATTGGCAATAAACCACACCCCCTCTGGCCTTTTTTTCTTAATCTTAAACTAACAAAGGGTAGGTCTATGTTTTCAGCCATTTTCTTTAAGAAAAGCCACAAAACCTTCACACACCCTCATATTCCCCAATCAAATCGAGCCCTGGTTTTAAATGAACACACAAAGCCCTTCACTGGCACTGAGATATCTAAAGAGTGCATGGTGCCTGGAGGAATTGGCTGGTTTTAAATGAACACACCAAGCCCTTCACTGGCACTGAGATATCTAAAGAGTGCATGGTACCTGGAGGAATTGGCTGGTTTTAAATGAACACACCAATCCCTTCACTGGCACTGAGATATCTAAAGAGTGCATGGTACCTGGAGGAATTGGCTGACACAATCTATGGATAGTTTACTATAATTACATCTGTCAAACAGGTACAGGCCTCCCTCTTATTTCCTGAATAGGAAGATATATTCTCCAACACAAAGCGCTCTTGTTGTTAGTAGCCTAAAGCCATTTTCATTTGAAGACCGTTTAACTGAATTAGACCTTCTCGAATTAGTCTACTTTCAGGACACGTGCTCTGTCCATCTCCACAGCTGCCGCTTCAAAGTAATGTTATGGAAATTACTCAAATATGGCTTATTGTGAGGTCAATAACTCGGATAAATAGCATCATTATGGGCAATGAAACATATTTTTTAATTAAAATCAATTATAGCAGTAACAAGCTTACCTCCGGTTCTCCTTCTCATCTTGGCATTCTCCCTGTCAAACTGAACAGGACATCAGTATAGTCTATAGTCACTCTCCCTGTCAAACTGAACAGGACATCAGTATAGTCTATAGTCACTCTCCCTGTCAAACTGAACAGGACATCAGTATAGTCTATAGTCACTCTCCCTGTCAAACTGAACAGGTCATCAGTATAGTCTATAGTCACTCTCCCTGTCAAACTGAACAGGACATCAGTATAGTCTATAGTCATTCTCCCTGTCAAACTGAACAGGACATCAGTATAGTCTATAGTCACTCTCCCTGTCAAACTGAACAGGACATCAGTATAGTCTATAGTCACTCTCCCTGTCAAACTGAACAGGACATCAGTATAGTCTATAGTCATTCTCCCTGTCAAACTGAACAGGACATCAGTATAGTCTATAGTCACTCTCCCTGTCAAACTGAACAGGACATCAGTATAGTCTATAGTCACTCTCCCTGTCAAACTGAACAGGACAACAGTATAGTCTATAGTCACTCTCCCTGTCAAACTGAACAGGACATCAGTATAGTCTATAGTCACTCTCCCTGTCAAACTGAACAGGACATCAGTATAGTCTATAGTCACTCTCCCTGTCAAACTGAACAGGGCATCAGTATAGTCTGTGGTATAGGCTCTGGATCATTTTGATAGCGACCACACTAGGCACACTTGATATTGCGCACCAGGCAGAGAATCAGGGATCAGGGGGCAGCATTGGGCACACATCAAAATATAATAAGTAATGATTCTCAAACACTAAGCAATATGGCATTTAATCGATTACAAATGACATGACCCTCCCCTGGACTAAATAAAATGAATCCTAAACCCTCCCCTGACTGAAAGAGAAGAAGCATGGCCCTTCCTAATTTTCCTCTGGGTGAAAATTGTGTACATTTCAACCACTTCCTCATGTTACAACACTGCTGCCCCCTGCTTCACAGTTCCTCTTTCATTTCCTGATGTTACAACACTGCTGCCCCCTGCTTCACAGTTCCTCTTTCATTTCCTGATGTTACAACACTGCTGCCCTCTGCTTCACAGTTCCTCTTTCATTTCCTCATGTTACAACACTGCTGCCCTCTGCTTCACAGTTCCTCTTTCATTTCCTGATGTTACAACACTGCTGCCCCCTGCTTCACAGTTCCTCTTTCATTTCCTGATGTTACAACACTGCTGCCCTCTGCTTCACAGTTCCTCTTTCATTTCCTTATGTTACAACACTGCTGCCCCCTGCTTCACAGTTCAATTTCCTCATGCTACAACACTGCTGCCTTCTGCTTCACAGTTTAATTTCCTTATGTTACAACACTGCTGCCTTCTGCTTCACAGTTCCTCTTTCATTTCCTTATGTTACAACACTGCTGCCCTCTGCTTCACAGTTCCTCTTTCATTTCCTCATGCTACAACACTGCTGCCCTCTCCTTCACAGTTTCATTTCCTCATGCTACAACACTGCGCCCTCTGCTTCACAGTTTCATTTCCTTATGTTACAACACTGCTGCCCTCTGCTTCACAGTTCCTCTTTCGTTTCCTTATGTTACAACACTGCTGCCCTCTCCTTCACAGTTTCATTTCCTCATGCTACAACACTGCTGCCCTCTCCTTCACAGTTTCATTTCCTTATGCTACAACACTGCTGCCCTCTCCTTCACAGTTTCATTTCCTTATGCTACAACACTGCTGCCCTCTCCTTCGCAGTTTAATGTCCTTATGCTACAACACTGCTGCCCTCTGCTTCACAGTTCCTCTTTCATTTCCTCATGTTACAACACTGCTGCCCTCTCCTTCACAGTTCCTCTTTCATTTCCTCATGTTACAACACTGCTGCCCTCTCCTTCACAGTTCCTCTTTCATTTCCTCATGTTACAACACTGCTGCCCTCTGCTTCACAGTTCCTCTTTCGTTTCCTTATGTTACAACACTGCTGCCCTCTCCTTCACAGTTTCATTTCCTTATGTTACAACACTGCTGCCCTCTCCTTCACAGTTTAATTTCCTCATGCTACAACACTGCTGCCCTCTCCTTCACAGTTTAATTTCCTTATGCTACAACATTACTGCCCTCTCCTTCACAGTTTCATTTCCTTATGCTACAACACTGCTGCCCTCTCCTTCACAGTTTCATTTCCTTATGCTACAACACTGCTGCCCTCTCCTTCACAGTTTCATTTCCTTATGCTACAACACTGCTGCCCTCTCCTTCACAGTTCCTCTTTCATTTCCTCATGCTACAACACTGCTGCCCTCTCCTTCACAGTTCCTCTTTCATTTCCTCATGCTACAACACTGCTGCCCTCTCCTTCACAGTTCCTCTTTCATTTCCTCATGCTACAACACTGCTGCCCTCTGCTTCACAGTTCCTCTTTCATTTCCTCATGTTACAACACTGCTGCCCTCTGCTTCACAGTTTCATTTCCTTATGCTACAACACTGCTGCCCTCTGCTTCACAGTTCCTCTTTCATTTCGTCATGCTACAACACTGCTGCGCTCTGCTTCACAGTTCCTCTTTCATTTCCTCATGTTACAACACTGCTGCCCTCTGCTTCACAGTTCCTCTTTCATTTCCTTATGTTACAACACTGCTGCCCTCTGCTTCACAGTTTAATTTCCTTATGCTACAACACTGCTGCCCTCTGCTTCACAGTTCCTCTTTCATTTCCTTATGCTACAACACTGCTGCCCTCTGCTTCACAGTTTCATTTCCTCATGTTACAACACTGCTGCCCTCTGCTTCACAGTTCCTCTTTCATTTCCTTATGCTACAACACTGCTGCCCTCTGCTTCACAGTTCCTCTTTCATTTCCTCATGCTACAACACTGCTGCCCTCTCCTTCACAGTTCCTCTTTCATTTTCTCATGCTACAACACTGCTGCCCTCTCCTTCACAGTTCCTCTTTCATTTCGTCATGCTACAACACTGCTGCCCTCTCCTTCACAGTTTCATTTCCTTATGCTACAACACTGCTGCCCTCTCCTTCACAGTTTCATTTCCTTATGCTACAACACTGCTGCCCTCTCCTTCACAGTTCCTCTTTCATTTCCTCATGTTACAACACTGCTGCCTTCTGCTTCACAGTTCCTCTTTCATTTCGTCATGTTACAACACTGCTGCCTTCTGCTTCACAGTTCCTCTTTCATTTCCTCATGTTACAACACTGCTGCCCTCTCCTTCACAGTAACTCTTTCATTTCCTCATGTTACAACACTGCTGCCTTCTGCTTCACAGTTCCTCTTTCATTTCCTTATGCTACAACACTGCTGCCCTCTGCTTCACAGTTCCTCTTTCATTTCCTCATGCTACAACACTGCTGCCCTCTCCTTCACAGTTCCTCTTTCATTTCCTCATGCTACAACACTGCTGCCCTCTCCTTCACAGTTCCTCTTTCATTTCCTCATGCTACAACACTGCTGCCCTCTGCTTCACAGTTCCTCTTTCATTTCCTCATGTTACAACACTGCTGCCCTCTGCTTCACAGTTCCTCTTTCATTTCCTTATGCTACAACACTGCTGCCCTCTGCTTCACAGTTCCTCTTTCATTTCCTCATGCTACAACACTGCTGCCCTCTCCTTCACAGTTCCTCTTTCATTTCCTTATGCTACAACACTGCTGCCCTCTCCTTCACAGTTTCATTTCCTTATGCTACAACACTGCTGCCCTCTCCTTCACAGTTCCTCTTTCATTTCCTCATGTTACAACACTGCTGCCTTCTGCTTCACAGTTCCTCTTTCATTTCCTCATGTTACAACACTGCTGCCTTCTGCTTCACAGTTCCTCTTTCATTTCCTCATGTTACAACACTGCTGCCCTCTCCTTCACAGTAACTCTTTCATTTCCTCATGTTACAACACTGCTGCCTTCTGCTTCACAGTTCCTCTTTCATTTCCTTATGCTACAACACTGCTGCCCTCTGCTTCACAGTTCCTCTTTCATTTCCTCATGCTACAACACTGCTGCCCTCTCCTTCACAGTTCCTCTTTCATTTCCTCATGCTACAACACTGCTGCCCTCTCCTTCACAGTTCCTCTTTCATTTCCTCATGCTACAACACTGCTGCCCTCTGCTTCACAGTTCCTCTTTCATTTCCTCATGTTACAACACTGCTGCCCTCTGCTTCACAGTTCCTCTTTCATTTCCTTATGTTACAACACTGCTGCCCTCTGCTTCACAGTTTCATTTCCTTATGCTACAACACTGCTGCCCTCTGCTTCACAGTTCCTCTTTCATTTCGTCATGCTACAACACTGCTGCCCTCTGCTTCACAGTTCCTCTTTCATTTCCTCATGTTACAACACTGCTGCCCTCTGCTTCACAGTTCCTCTTTCATTTCCTTATGTTACAACACTGCTGCCCTCTGCTTCACAGTTTCATTTCCTTATGCTACAACACTGCTGCCCTCTGCTTCACAGTTCCTCTTTCATTTCCTTATGCTACAACACTGCTGCCCTCTGCTTCACAGTTTCATTTCCTCATGTTACAACACTGCTGCCCTCTGCTTCACAGTTCCTCTTTCATTTCCTTATGCTACAACACTGCTGCCCTCTGCTTCACAGTTCCTCTTTCATTTCCTCATGCTACAACACTGCTGCCCTCTCCTTCACAGTTCCTCTTTCATTTTCTCATGCTACAACACTGCTGCCCTCTCCTTCACAGTTCCTCTTTCATTTCCTCATGCTACAACACTGCTGCCCTCTCCTTCACAGTTCCTCTTTCATTTCGTCATGCTACAACACTGCTGCCCTCTGCTTCACAGTTCCTCTTTCATTTCGTCATGCTACAACACTGCTGTCTTCTCCTTCACAGTTCCTCTTTTAATTACTCTTTGTCCTTTATTTGTTCAAATTTGCCCCCTATAAAATATATATTGTAATTAGAGCTGAGAGTGGGCGAAAGCTAGAAGATAAGTATAATTTCCTTCATTTATATATGGTAGTTGCTGTGTGACTGAATGGTAGTAATGCCATGTACTGTATCTGTTGTCACGGCATCATCACATTAAAAGGCCCTCTCAGATGCACTGCACATCTGTAAATATGCAGCTGCATCATTAGGCACTTATGAGTGTGTTTGCATGACTGGGCAACACAAGTAAAACTACTCCACTGGGACAGGGGTAGGAGAGGAGGATTGGTGAATGTGTTCATGTGTGCAGGAGCGAGAGTATGTGTTGTTTATTTGTGTGTGTGTGTGTGTGTGTGTGTGTGTGTGTGTGTGTGTGTGTGTGTGTGTGTGTGTGTGTGTGTGTGTGTGTGTGTGTGTGTGTGTGTGTGTGTGTGTGTGTGAATGTGTATGAACTTGAGACAGATAATTCCACAGCTATTGTAACACATCATCTACCTTTCACAGACAGTGCACAAGAACTAGTTCTGTAGTTGACTTACACACTCAGTATCCCTCCTCCTTTCAAGAACTAGTTCTGTAGTTGACTTACACGCTCAATATCCCTCCTCCTTTCAATAACTAGCTCTGTAGTTGACTTACACACTCAATATCCCTCCTCCTTTCAAGAACTAGTTCTGTAGTTGACTTACGCTCAATATCCCTCCTCCTTTCAAGAACTAGTTCTGTAGTTGACTTACACGCTCAATATCCCTCCTCCTTTCAATAACTAGTTCTGTAGTTGACTTACGCTCAATATCCCTCCTCCTTTCAAGAACTAGTTCTGTAGTTGATTTACACGCTCAATATCCCTCCGCTTTTCAATAACTGTAGTTGATGCTCAGTATCCCTCCTCCTTTCTTCTCCTACCTCTCACTCATGTACATTGACATGTTTACACATACAGATTTGTGTGTGTGTGTGTATATGTGACGTGCGTGTGTGTGTGTGTGTGTGTGTGTGTGTGTGTGTGTGTGTGTGTGTGTGTGTGTGTGTGTGTGTGTGTGTGTGTGTGTGTGTGTGTGTGTATGTTAGGCCTGGCAGACTGAAGAGGGACTAATGATGCGGTTGAGTGCTACCAGGTTGTCATTAGCCCAGCATCTGTTCTCATCACACTCCATTATGCGTCTGCATGGACACACACACACACACACACACACACACACACACACACACACACACACACACACACACACACACACACACACACACACACACACACACACAGGCATTATGCGTCTGCATGGGAGAGGCGGCCCCGCCGACACAATGAGTGCGTCTCTCCTAATAGTCTGAAGGGCCTTCCTTTCCCTGTCTCCTCTTCATGTACACTCATTTAAAATCTTTGGACAGATGAAAGAAACCTACCTGGTATTGACCTACCTGACGATACTTACTTGGAACATTCTTCCACCTGTCTAGTTCTTCCCCATCTGTGCTGCAGAGGAAGGAAAGGAGAGGAAGCCACTTTAGACTACTGAGATGCACCCAGCATGGTCAGAAGTTTTGCATTCAGTCCCTAAGTAATGCGGTCAGAAACAGAGGTCACCATGGTGATGGCATCATTTCCTGTTTACCCTTCAGTTAATGGTCAGTTATGTCCCAGTGTGGTTTCAGTAGGCTTCAAGTCGTGTTCTTGGACTGCTGTCCATTGGTTTTAGGAGACAGACAGAGTGGTATTGACTTGAGCCCTGACCTTACCCAACGCTACAGTCTCCCATTCATTTTGGTTTCTTGGAAGTTCACGGCGTGCTCTCATTAAAATTGATTATGGGTAATGTTCTCCACTGTTATGAAATTTTTTGGAAAAACAACGTTCATTCTCTTTAATTACCGGTTCAGCGTTTAACTAACAATAAGTGCTCTGTCAATGTGTTTTAGTTTTATTATAAATATGTATTTATTAATTATTTAGTAATAACTGCTCTATCTTTTATCTATTTTATTGTGTCCAATGATGGCTCATAGATCTGTTGTTTTCCAGGGTACTATACTCTAGCCAGATATTACAGATTGTTTTCAAGGGTAATATACTCTAGCCAGATATTACAGATTGTTTTCCAGGGTACTATACTCTAGCCAGATATTACAGATTGTTTTCCAGGGTACTATACTCTAGCCAGATATTACAGATTGTTTTCCTATACTCTAGCCAGATATTACAGATTGTTTTCCTATACTCTAGCCAGATATTACAGATTGTTTTCCTATACTCTAGCCAGATATTACAGATTGTTTTCCAGGGTACTATACTCTAGCCAGATATTACAGATTGTTTTCCAGGGTACTATACTCTAGCCAGATATTACAGATTGTTTTCCAGGGTACTATACTCTAGCCAGATATTACAGATTGTTTTCCAGGGTACTATACTCTAGCCAGATATTACAGATTGTTTTCCAGGGTACTATACTCTAGCCAGATATTACAGATTGTTTTCCAGGGTAATATACTCTAGCCAGATATTACAGATTGTTTTCCAGGGTACTATACTCTAGCCAGATATTACAGATTATTTTCCAGGGTACTATACTCTAGCCAGATATTACAGATTGTTTTCCTATACTCTAGCCAGATATTACAGATTATTTTCCAGGGTACTATACTCTAGCCAGATATTACAGATTGTTTTCCAGGGTACTATACTCTAGCCAGATATTACAGATTGTTTTCCAGGGTACTATACTCTAGCCAGATATTACAGATTGTTTTCCATGGTACTATACTCTAGCCAGATATTACAGATTGTTTTCCAGGGTACTATACTCTAGCCAGATATTACAGATTGTTTTCCAGGGTACTATACTCTAGCCAGATATTACAGATTATTTTCCAGGGTACTATACTCTAGCCAGATATTACAGATTATTTTCCAGGGTACTATACTCTAGCCAGATATTACAGATTGTTTTCCTATACTCTAGCCAGATATTACAGATTATTTTCCAGGGTACTATACTCTAGCCAGATATTACAGATTGTTTTCCAGGGTACTATACTCTAGCCAGATATTACAGATTGTTTTCCAGGGTACTATACTCTAGCCAGATATTACAGATTGTTTTCCAGGGTACTATACTCTAGCCAGATATTACAGATTGTTTTCCAGGGTACTATACTCTAGCCAGATATTACAGATTGTTTTCCAGGGTACTATACTCTAGCCAGATATTACAGATTATTTTCCAGGGTACTATACTCTAGCCAGATATTACAGATTATTTTCCAGGGTACTATACTCTAGCCAGATATTACAGATTGTTTTCCAGGGTAATATACTCTAGCCAGATATTACAGATTGTTTTCCAGGGTACTATACTCTAGCCAGATATTACAGATTATTTTCCAGGGTACTATACTCTAGCCAGATATTACAGATTGTTTTCCAGGGTAATATACTCTAGCCAGATATTACAGATTGTTTTCCAGGGTACTATACTCTAGCCAGATATTACAGATTATTTTCCAGGGTACTATACTCTAGCCAGATATTACAGATTGTTTTCCAGGGTAATATACTCTAGCCAGATATTACAGATTGTTTTCCAGGGTACTATACTCTAGCCAGATATTACAGATTATTTTCCAGGGTACTATACTCTAGCCAGATATTACAGATTGTTTTCCAGGGTAATATACTCTAGCCAGATATTACAGATTGTTTTCCAGGGTACTATACTCTAGCCAGATATTACAGATTGTTTTCCAGGGTACTATACTCTAGCCAGATATTACAGATTGTTTTCCAGGGTACTATACTCTAGCCAGATATTACAGATTGTTTTCCAGGGTACTATACTCTAGCCAGATATTACAGATTGTTTTCCAGGGTACTATACTCTAGCCAGATATTACAGATTGTTTTCCAGGGTACTATACTCTAGCCAGATATTACAGATTGTTTTCCAGGGTACTATACTCTAGCCAGATATTACAGATTGTTTTCCAGGGTACTATACTCTAGCCAGATATTACAGATTGTTTTCCAGGGTACTATATTCTAGCCAGATATTACAGATTATTTTCCAGGGTACTATACTCTAGCCAGATATTACAGATTGTTTTCCAGGGTAATATACTCTAGCCAGATATTACAGATTGTTTTCCAGGGTAATATACTCTAGCCAGATATTACAGATTGTTTTCCAGGGTACTATACTCTAGCCAGATATTACAGATTGTTTTCCAGGGTAATATACTCTAGCCAGATATTACAGATTATTTTCCAGGGTACTATACTCTAGCCAGATATTACAGATTGTTTTCCAGGGTACTATACTCTAGCCAGATATTACAGATTGTTTTCCTATACTCTAGCCAGATATTACAGATTATTTTCCAGGGTACTATACTCTAGCCAGATATTACAGATTGTTTTCCAGGGTAATATACTCTAGCCAGATATTACAGATTATTTTCCTATACTCTAGCCAGATATTACAGATTATTTTCCAGGGTACTATACTCTAGCCAGATATTACAGATTGTTTTCCAGGGTAATATACTCTAGCCAGATATTACAGATTGTTTTCCAGGGTAATATACTCTAGCCAGATATTACAGATTATTTTCCAGGGTACTATACTCTAGCCAGATATTACAGATTGTTTTCCAGGGCACTATACTCTAGCCAGATATTACAGATTGTTTTCCAGGGTAATATACTCTAGCCAGATATTACAGATTGTTTTCAAATACTCTAGCCAGATATTACAGATTGTTTTCCAGGGTACTATACTCTAGCCAGATATTACAGATTGTTTTCCAGGGTACTATACTCTAGCCAGATATTACAGATTGTATTCCAGGGTACTATACTCTAGCCAGATATTACAGATTGTTTTCCAGGGTAATATACTCTAGCCAGATATTACAGATTGTTTTCCTATACTCTAGCCAGATATTACAGATTGTTTTCCAGGGTTCTATACTCTAGCCAGATATTACAGATTGTTTTCCAGGGTACTATACTCTAGCCAGATATTACAGATTGTTTTCCAGGGTACTATACTCTAGCCAGATATTACAGATTGTTTTCCAGGGTACTATACTCTAGCCAGATATTACAGATTGTTTTCCAGGGTACTATACTCTAGCCAGATATTACAGATTGTTTTCCAGGGTAATATACTCTAGCCAGATATTACAGATTGTTTTCCAGGGTACTATACTCTAGCCAGATATTACAGATTGTTTTCCTATACTCTAGCCAGATATTACAGATTGTTTTCCAGGGTAATATACTCTAGCCAGATATTACAGATTGTTTTCCAGGGTAATATACTCTAGCCAGATATTACAGATTGTTTTCCAGGGTACTATACTCTAGCCAGATATTACAGATTGTTTTCCTATACTCTAGCCAGATATTACAGATTGTTTTCCAGGGTACTATACTCTAGCCAGATATTACAGATTGTTTTCCAGGGTAATATACTCTAGCCAGATATTACAGATTGTTTTCCAGGGTACTATACTCTAGCCAGATATTACAGATTGTTTTCCAGGGTACTATACTCTAGCCAGATATTACAGATTATTTTCCAGGGTACTATACTCTAGCCAGATATTACAGATTATTTTCCTATACTCTAGCCAGATATTACAGATTATTTTCCAGGGTACTATACTCTAGCCAGATATTACAGATTATTTTCCTATACTCTAGCCAGATATTACAGATGATTTTCCAGGGTACTATACTCTAGCCAGATATTACAGATTATTTTCCTATACTCTAGCCAGATATTACAGATTATTTTCCAGGGTACTATACTCTAGCCAGATATTACAGATTGTTTTCCAGGGTACTATACTCTAGCCAGATATTACAGATGATTTTCCAGGGTACTATACTCTAGCCAGATATTACAGATTATTTTCCAGGGTACTATACTCTAGCCAGATATTACAGATTATTTTCCAGGGTACTATACTCTAGCCAGATATTACAGATTGTTTTCCAGGGTACTATACTCTAGCCAGATATTACAGATTGTTTTCCAGGGTACTATACTCTAGCCAGATATTACAGATTATTTTCCAGGGTACTATACTCTAGCCAGATATTACAGATTGTTTTCCAGGGTACTATACTCTAGCCAGATATTACAGATTGTTTTCCTATACTCTAGCCAGATACTACAGTTCTATATCACATGCACTATCATGTACAGACTCAGACTGCAGGAATTGATCCATTGATATCAGTCTCCTTTCATAGGCTTTGTTGTATGAAACATAATTACTTGGAGCTTTTCTGGCAGTTTTTCTGTCCCTCCCTTTTCCCTTCACCATAACAGATGACCCAATGACCAATCACCTTCTCTTATCTCTATCAGTCATCCTTGTCATCTGCCTCTGTGTGTGTGTGTGTGTGTGTGTGTGTGTGTGTGTGTGTGTGTGTGTGTGTGTGTGTGTGTGTGTGTGTGTGTGTGTGTGTGTGTGTGTGTGTGTGTGTGTGTGTGTGCGTGTGTGTGTGTGTGGGAAGAGATCTTTATGACTTGATGGCACCGGCGGAGTCCAAAGTGTGTTTGTGTGTCTGAATGTGTGTGTGTGTGTGTGTGTGTGTATGAGTGTGTGTCTGCTCATCATTAACCCAGAACTATGAAACAGTTATAACTGCAGATTGCTCTCTATACCTTCACACAGAAGGATTACATTTGGTTCAATTCAGTTCAATCTAATTCAATTAAAGTACACTGAGTATACCGAACATTAAGAGCACCTTCCTAATATTGAGTTGCACCCCCCCCCTCTTTTTTTTGCACTCTCCCGCCCTCAGAACAGCCTTGATTTGTCGGGGGCATGGATTCTACAAGGTGTCCAAAGTGTTCCACAGGGATGCTGGCCCATGTTGACTCCAATGCTTCCCACAGTTGTGTCCTTCGGGTGGTGGACCGTTCTTGATACACACAGGGAACTGTTGAGCGTGAAAAACCCAGCATCGTTGCAGTTCTTGACACAAACCGTTGAGCCTGGCACTTAGTACCATACCCCGTTGAATGACACTTAAATATTTTGTCTTGCCAATTCACCCTCTGAATGGCACACAATCCAAGTCTCAATGGTCCCAAGGCTTAAACATCCTTTAACTTGTCTCCTCCCCTTCATCAATAAAGGATCATAGCTTTCACCTGGATTCACCTGGTCAGTCTATGTCATGGAAAGAGCAGGTGTTCTTAATGTTTTGTATGCTCATTGTAAAGGAGCGCTTCTGTGGTTACAGTTGTAAATCACGAGGTGCTCTTTGATCAAGGGATGAAATACCAGAGAACAAAAAGTAGCTGATGTTGGATAGTAAACAATGCCTTGTAATAATGGCTGGAACGGAGCAAATGGAATGGTATCAAACACATGGAAACCATGCCTTTATGTATTTCATACCATTCAACTGATTCCGCTCCAGCCATTACCACAAGCCTGTCCTCCCCAATTAAGGTGTCACCGACCTCCTGTGCTTTATGCAACCAAACTTCCAGAAGTAATCAAGGCACTCTCATGGTTAGGCAGTCTCATGGTTATGCAGTCTCATGGTTAGGCCCTCTCATGGTTAGGCCCTCTCATGGTTAGGCAGTCTCATATTAGGCAGCAGGACCACTACCTCCGCCTTTGTGCAAGGAGGAGCAGGAGGAGCACTGCCAGAGCCCTGCAAAATGACGTCCAGCAGGCCACAAATGTGCATGTGTCTGCTCAAACGGTCAGAAACAGACTCCATGAGGGTGGTATGAGGGCCCGACATCGACAGGTGGGGGTTGTGCTTACAGCCCAACACCGTGCAGGACGTTTGGCATTTGCCAGGGAACACCAAGATTGGCAAATTCGCCACTGGCGCCCTGTGCTCTTCACAGATGAAAGCAGGTTCACACTGAGCACATGTGACAGACGTGACAGAGTCTGGAGACGCCATGGAGAACGTTCTGCTGCCTGCAACATCCTCCAGCATGACCGGTTTGGCGGTGGGTCAGTCATGGTGTGGGGTGGCATTTCTTTGGGGGGCCGCACAGCCCTCCATGTGCTCGCCAGAGGTAGCCTGACTGCTATTAGGTACCGAGATGAGATCCTCAGACCCCTTGCGAGACCATATGCTGGTGCGGTTGGCCCTGGGTTCCTCTAATGCAAGACAATGCTAGACCTCATGTGGCTGGAGTGTGTCAGCAGTTCCTGCAAGAGGAAGGCATTGATGCTATGGACTGGCCCGCCCGTTCCCCAGACCTGAATCCAATTGAGCACAGCTGGGACATCATGTCTCGCTCCATCCACCAACGCCATGTTGCACCACAGACTGTCCAGGAGTTGGCGGATGCTTTAGTCCAGGACTGGGACTATCCCTCAGGAGACCATCCACCTCATCAGGAGCATGCCCAGGTGTTGTAGGGAGGTCATACAGGCACGTGGAGGCCACACACACTACTGAGCCTCATTTTGACTTGTTTTAAGGACATTACATCAAAGTTGGATCAGCCTGTAGTGTGGTTTTCCACTTTAATTTTGAGTGTGACTCCAAATCCAGACCTCCATGGGTTGATAAATTTGATTTCCATTGATAATTTTTGTGTGATTTTGTTGTCAGCACATTCAACTATGTAAAGAAAAAAGTATTTAATAAGAATATTTCATTCATTCAGATCTAGGATGTGTTATTTTAGTGTTCCCTTTATTTTTTTGAGCAGTGTATATAGAGAGATATCCTATTAGCATACTGTAGCTATATATAGAGATATATTCTATTAGCATACTGTAGATATATAGAGAGATATCCTATTAGCATACTGTATATATATAGAGAGAGATATCCTATTAGCCTACTGTAGATATATTTAGAGAGATATCCTATTAGCAGACTGTAGATATATAGAGAGATATCCTATTAGCATACTGTAGCTATGTATAGAGATATATTCTATTAGCATACTGTAGATATATAGAGAGATATCCTATTAGCATACTGTATATATATAGAGAGAGATATCCTATTAGCCTACTGTAGATATATTTAGAGAAATATCCTATTAGCAGACTGTAGATATATAGAGAGATATCCTATTAGCATACTGTAGCTATATATAGAGATATATTCTATTAGCATACTGTAGATATATAGAGAGATATCCTATTAGCATACTGTAGCTATATATAGAGATATATTCTATTAGCAAACTGTAGATATATAGAGAGATATCATATTAGAATACTGTAGCTATATATAGAGAGATATCCTATTAGCCTACTGTAGATATATTTAGAGAGATATCCTATTAGCAGACTGTAGATATATATATAGAGAGATATCCTGTTAGCCTACTGTAGATAGAGAGGGAGATATATACAGTGCCTTGCAAAAGTATTCGGCCCCCTTGAACTTTGCGACCTTTTGCCACATTTCAGGCTTCAAACATAAAGATAAAAAAACTGTATTTTTTTGTGAAGAATCAACAACAAGTGGGACACAATCATGAAGTGGAACGACATTTATTGAATATTTCAAACTTTTTTAACAAATCAAAAACTGAAAAATTGGGCGTGCAAAATTATTCAGCCCCTTTACTTTCAGTGCAGCAAACTCTCTCCAGAAGTTCAGTGAGGATCTCTGAATGATCCAATGTTGACCTAAATGACTAATGATGATAAATACAATCCACCTGTGTGTAATCAAGTCTCCATATAAATGCACCTGCACTGTGATAGTCTCAGAGGTCCGTTAAAAGCGCAGAGAGCATCATGAAGAACAAGGAACACACCAGGCAGGTCCGAGATACTGTTGTGAAGAAGTTTAAAGCCGGATTTGGATACAAAAAGATTTCCCAAGCTTTAAACATCCCAAGGAGCACTGTGCAAGCGATAACATTGAAATGGAAGGAGTATACAAGGAGAAGACTGATCAGAGATGCAGCCAAGAGGCCCATGATCACTCTGGATGAACTGCAGAGATCTACAGCTGAGGTGGGAGACTCTGTCCATAGGACAACAATCAGTCGTATATTGCACAAATCTGGCCTTTATGGAAGAGTGGCAAGAAGAAAGCCATTTCTTAAAGATATCCATAAAAAGTGTCGTTTAAAGTTTGCCACAAGCCAACTGGGAGACACACCAAACATGTGGAAGAAGGTGCTCTGGTCAGATGAAACCAAAATTGAACTTTTTGGCAACAATGCAAAACGTTATGTTTGCCGTAAAAGCAACACAGCTGAACACACCATCCCCACTATCAAACATGGTGGTGGCAGCATCATGGTTTGGGCCTGCTTTTCTTCAGCAGGGACAGGGAAGATGGTTAAAATTGATGGGAAGATGGATGGAGCCAAATACAGGACCATTCTGGAAGAAAACCTGATGGAGTCTGCAAAAGACCTTAGACTGGGACGGAGATTTGTCTTCCAACAAGACAATGATCCAAAACATAAAGCAAAATCTACAATGGAATGGTTCAAAAATAAACATATACAGGTGTTAGAATGGCCAAGTCAAAGTCCAGACCTGAATCCAATCGAGAATCTGTGGAAAGAACTGAAAACTGCTGTTCACAAATGCTCTCCATCCAACCTCACTGAGCTCGAGCTGTTTTGCAAGGAGGAATGGGAAAAAATGTCAGTCTCTCGATGTGCAAAACTGATAGAGAGACATACCCCAAGCGACTTACAGCTGTAATCGCAGCAAAAGGTGGCGCTACAAAGTATTAACTTAAGGGGGCTGAATAATTTTGCACGCCCAATTTTTCAGTTTTTGATTTGTTAAAAAAGTTTGAAATATCCAATAAATGTCGTTCCACTTCATGATTGTGTCCCACTTGTTGTTGATTCTTCACAAAAAAATACAGTTTTATATCTTTATGTTTGAAGCCTGAAATGTGGCAAAAGGTCGCAAAGTTCAAGGGGCCGAATACTTTCGCAAGGCACTGTACTATTAGCATACTGTAGATGGAGAGGGAGATATATCCTATTAGCATACTGTAGAAGGAGAGGGAGATATATACTATTAGCATACTGTAGATAGAGAGGGAGATATATCCTATTAGCAGACTGTAGATAGAGAGGGAGATATATCCTATTAGCATACTGTAGATGGAGAGGGAGAGATTTCTCTCACACACACACACACACACAAACACACACCTCGCTCTCTCCATCAGTTGGCTGGACTGTGATAATCGCTGGGCAGCTGTGTTAGAGGGCGATGATGTGGAGCAGTTTTACACACCATTACTAATAATCCAGAGGACACATGTGCTGCAAAACAAATATTTCTTTATTTAGCTAATTGTGCTAAGGCTTCCGTGACTAAGACCAAGCCGTGTGTGATGTGATGTGTGTTTGTGTTCATGAGGGCTACAGAGAATCAGTGTAGTGGGAGAGATACATACACCTGTTCTCTGTTTGCTGCTATCCCCCCCTCTTGTCATGTCCTGACTAAACTCACTCCCATGTCAACTCTTTCAGCAAGGTGTGTGTGTGCGCGCGTGTGTGTGATGGCGTGTTTGTGTGTGTGTGTGTGTGCATGCGTATGTGTGTGTCTGTGTGTTTGCTTGCGTGTGTGTGTGTGTGCTTGCGTTTGTGCTTGTGTGTGTGTGTCCGTGCACATGTGTGTGCGTATGTCTGTGTTCCCTTTAGCTCGTATATGATCTCAGGTTTACAGTATAACGTCTCACCATGAGGAAAGACCTTTAAGACCTGACTACTTTACTCTCACCCCCCCATCAACACCAAACACCAGCTAGAGTAGTAGTCTAGATGTCCTTCCTCTCTCCTCTTTCCCCCCTCCCTGGCTCCCTCTCTCCCTCGCTGTGTTTGTGTGGACCAGATGCCAGTGTTGAGTAGTAGTCTAGATGTCCTTCCTCTCTCCTCTTTCCCCCCTCCCTGGCTCCCTCTCTCCCTCGCTGTGTTTGTGTGGACCAGATGCCAGTGTTGAGTAGTAGTCTAGATGTCCTTCCTCTCTCCTCGTTCCCCCCTCCCTGGCTCCCTCTCTCCCTCGCTGTGTTTGTGTGGACCAGTTCCCAGTGTTGAGTAGTAGTCTAGATGTCCTTCCTCTCTCCTGTTTCCCCCCTCCCTGGCTCCCTCTCTCCCTCGCTGTGTTTGTGTGGACCAGTTCCCAGTGTTGAGTAGTAGTCTAGATGTCCTTCCTCTCTCCTCGTTCCCCCCTCCCTGGCTCCCTCTCTCCCTCGCTGTGTTTGTGTGGACCAGATGCCAGTGTTGAGTAGTAGTCTAGATGTCCTTCCTCTCTCCTCGTTCCCCCCTCCCTGGCTCCCTCTCTCCCTCGCTGTGTTTGTGTGGACCAGATGCCAGTGTTGAGTAGTAGTCTAGATGTCCTTCCTCTCTCCTCGTTCCCCCCTCCCTGGCTCCCTCTCTCCCTCGCTGTGTTTGTGTGGACCAGATGCCAGTGTTGAGTAGTAGTCTAGATGTCCTTCCTCTCTCCTCTTTCCCCCCTCCCTGGCTCCCTCTCTCCCTCGCTGTGTTTGTGTGGACCAGATGCCAGTGTTGAGTAGTAGTCTAGATGTCCTTCCTCTCTCCTCGTTCCCCCCTCCCTGGCTCCCTCTCTCCCTCGCTGTGTTTGTGTGGACCAGATGCCAGTGTTGAGTAGTAGTCTAGATGTCCTTCCTCTCTCCTCGTTCCCCCCTCCCTGGCTCCCTCTCTCCCTCGCTGTGTTTGTGTGGACCAGATGCCAGTGTTGAGTAAGCTGCCTCTGGAGGCTCCCAGTAGCATATTGGTTTATAATTAATGAAATTAGAGGCATTATCTGGTTTGAAGATTCAAGCCCTGCATGCAAGGCTGTCTGTTGAAGACAGAGGAGGAATGGAGACAGGCTGAACTTCAGACTGAACTGAAAGAGAGCAGTGGTGCAGATAAGAAAAGAGCTGGGAGCTTGGACTGTTAATGGCCTTCAGTATAGTTAGTATGGGTCCAAATGGAACTGGTTACTGGACTGTTAATGGCCTTCAGTATAGTTAGTATGGGTCCAAACGGAACTGGTTACTGGACTGTTAATGGCCTTCAGTATAGTTAGTATGGGTCCAAACGGAACTGGTTACTGGACTGTTAATGGCCTTCAGTATAGTTAGTATGGGTCCAAATGGAACTGGTTACTGGACAGTTGTCTTCAGTAGGAAGGTGGTCTCTACTATATTTATAGTTGGTTACTGGACAGTTGTCTTCAGTGGGAAGGTGGTCTCTACTATATTTATAGTTGGTTACTGAACAGTTGTCTTCAGTGGGAAGGTGGTCTCTGTCCGGTAACAGACAGACAGACAGACAGACAGACATAAAATGTCTAGTAACCTGGCAGACAGACAGACAGACGGACAGACAGAAACAGAAAAAATGTCCAGTAACCTGGCAGACAGACAGACAGACAGACAGACAGACAGACAGACAGACAGACAGACAGACAGAAACAGAAAAAATGATCAGTAACCTGGCAGACAGACAGACAGACAGACAGACAGACAGACAGGGAAAATGACAGACAGACAGACAGACAGACAGACAGGGAAAATGACAGACAGACAGACAGACAGACAGACAGACAGACAGACAGACAGACAGACAGACAGACAGACAGACAGAGAGAGAGAGAGAGAGAGAGAGAGAGAGAGAGAGAGAGACAGACAGACAGGCAGACAGACAGACAGACAGAGAAAATGTCCAGTAACCTGACAGACAGACAGACAGACAGACAGACAGACAGACAGACAGACAGAGAAACAAGCTGAAAAGGAGAGGAAGAGCCATAAAGAGAGGGAGTATGTTATTAAATGTGACTATGTCCCAGGACGTCCCTCTGTGCTTCTCCCCCTCCCCCGGTGATGGCTGCAACCTTTTTATTCCTTTGGTGGAAATAAATGAATAAGTAGACTAGCCTCCTGCTCACACACGGCGTTGGCACTTGGCCATGAATAGAAAAGGTGTGTACAGCAGTAGTTACAGTTGAAGTCTGAAGTTAAATACACTTAGGTTGAAGTCATTCAAACTCGTTTTCAACCACTCCACAAATTTCTTGTTAACAAACTATAGTTTTGGAAAGTCGGTTAGGACATCTACTTTGTGCATGTAGATGTCCTAACCGTCATTTTCCAACAATTGTTTACAGACAGATTATTTCACTTAGAATTCACTGTATCACAATTCCAGTGGGTCAGAAGTTTACATACACTAAGTTGACTGTGCCTTTAAACAGCTTGGAAAATTCCAGAAAATGATGTCATGGCTTTAGAAGCTTCTGATAGGCTAATTGACATAATTTGAGTCAATTGGAGGTGTACCTGTGGATGTATTTCAAGGCCTACCTTCGAACTCAGTGCCTTTTTACTTGACATCATGGGAAAAATCAAAAGAAATCAGCCAAGACCTCAAAAACATTTTTGTAGACCTCCACAAGTCTGGTTCATCCTTGGGAGCAAGGTACTGAAGGTACCACGTTAATCTGTACAAACAATAGTACGCAAGTATAAACACCATGGGACCACACAACCATCATACCACTCAGGAAAAAGACGCGTTCTGTCTCCTAGAGATGAACGTACTTTGGTGCGAAAAGTGCAAATCCCAGAACAACAGCAAAGGACCTTGTGAAGATGCTGTAGGAAACAGGTACAAAAGTATCTATATCCACAGTAAACGCGTCCTAGATCGACATAACCTGAAAGGCCTCTCAGCAAGGAAGATGCCACCGCTCCAAAACCACCATAAAAAAGCCAGACTACGGTTTGCAACTGCACATGGGGTCAAATATCATACATTTTGGAGAAATGTCCTCTGATCTGATGAAACAAAAACAGAACTGTTTGGCCATAATGACCATCGTTATGTTTGGAGGAACACCATCCCAACCGTGAAGCACGGGGGTGCTTTGCTGCAGGAGGGACTGGTGCTCTTCACAAAATAGATGGCATCATGAGGATGGAAAGTTATGTGGATATATTGAAACAACATCTCAAGACATCAGTCAGGAAGTTAAAGCTTGGTCGCAAATGGGTCTTCCAAATGGACAATGACCCCAAGCATACTTCTAAAGTTGTGCAAATGGCTTAAGGACAACAAAGTCAAGGTATTGGAGTGGCCATCACAAAGCCCTGACCTCAATCCTATACGAAATTTGTAGGCAGAGCAGAAAAAACGTGTGCGAGCAAGGAGGCCTACAAACCTGACACAGTTACACCAGCTCTGTCAGGAGGAATGAGGGCTACAAACCTGACTCAGGAATGGGCCAAAATTCACCCAACTTATTGTGGGAAGCTTGTGGAAGGCTACCCAAAACGTTTGACCCAAGTTAAACTATTTAAAGGCAATGCTACCAAATACTAATTGAGCGTATGTAAACTTCTGACCCACTGGGAATACGATGAAAAAAATAAAAGCTGAAATAAATAATTCTCTCTACTATTATTCTGACATTGCACATTCTTAAAATAAAGTGGTGATCCTAACTGACCTAAGACAGGGAATTTTTACCAGGATGAAATGTCAGGAATTGTGAAATCTGAGTTAAATTTTTTTGGGCTAAGGTGTATGTAAACTTCAGACTTCAACTGTATATACTGTATGACGAGCCTTTACTAAAATACAGTATACACACATAAAGTGGGTAAAACAGTATGTAAACATTATTAAAGAGACCAGTGTTCAATGTCTCTATGTCATTACTATGCGGCGGTTGACTAGTGGTGACTGCTTAACAGTCTGATGTCCCGGGGATAGAAGCTGTTAATCAGTCTCTCGGTCCCAGCTTGGATACACCTACCTCTCCTCCTTCTGGATGGTAGCGGGGTGAACAAGCTGTGGCTCGGGTGGCTGAGGTCCTTTATGAACTTCTTGGCCTTCCTGTAACACCGGGTGCTGTAGAGGGCAGGCAGGGTGGCCCTGGTGAGGCGTTGTCCTGACTGCACCACCCTCTGAAGAGCCCTGCGGTGCTGTAGATGTCCTGGAGGGCAGGCAGGGTGGCCCTGGTGAGGCGCTGTGCCGACTGCACCACCCTCTGAAGAGCCCTGCGGTGCTGTAGATGTCCTGGAGGGCAGGCAGGGTGGCCCTGGTGAGGCGTTGTCCTGACTGCACCACCCTCTGAAGAGCCCTGCGGTGCTGTAGATGTCCTGGAGGGCAGGCAGGGTGGCCCTGGTGAGGCGTTGTGCCGACTGCACCACCCTCTGGAGAGCCCTGCGGTGCTGTAGATGTCCTGGAGGGCAGGCAGGGTGGCCCTGGTGAGGCGTTGTGCCGACTGCACCACCCTCTGGAGAGCCCTGAGATTGCGTACGGTGCCTTTGCCGTACCAAGCGGTGATACTGCTCTCTGGAATTAGATCCTCACCCTGAGCTCCTCTACTTTATTGCCCAGGGACTGAACTTTATCGAGCAATATACTCGGAAGCGATAGATGGTATGCACTCCACCTGAGTCTGACTAGGGCCCCACTTCTTTCTGCGTTTTGGTTGCAGCCTCTGGGATGGATAGAGCTGACTCAGGAAGTTCAAACAAAGGATCCAGGTCGGGGAAGAAGAATTTCCGCTCGAATTTCGAATGAGTGATCGGCAAACCAATGTCCCAAAGTTTTTTTCAGCTGTAGGTAATACTACAACAAACACTGAGAAATAACACCTACAGTATATATTGCAAAGTTGGCTAGCTACCTATCCCCCCTAACTAATCCAGTTAGACCTCTATCTACCTATCCCCCCTAACTAATCCAGTTAGACCTCTATCTACCTATCCCCCATAACTAATCCAGTTAGACCTCTATCTACCTATCCCCCCTAACTAATCCAGTTAGACCTCTATCTACCTATCCCCCTAACTAATCCAGTTAGACCTCTATCTACCTATCCCCTAACTAATCCAGTTAGACCTCTATCTACCTATCCCCCTAACTAATCCAGTTAGACCTCTATCTACCTATCCCCCCTAACTAATCCAGTTAGACCTCTATCTACCTATCCCCCCTAACTAATCCAGTTAGACCTCAGCCTGGCATCTTACCTCCCTCCACCTGGGCCTTAGCAGCAAATCTGCTCTGTTCGATAAACCCTTGTTATTAGAGGGTTTTCATGGGCGTGTGTAGGGGAGTGTGTGTGCGTGTGCTTGTGTGTGGGTGAGAGAGAATCAATTAACTCAGGATCTCTGCACTCTGCATCTGTGACAAATGATGTGGTTCCAAATAAAGGAGTGTAATGTGCATGTCAGTTAGGTGCAGGCTACTCTCTCCTCATCCTGTCTCTCCTTACCCTCCTGCTCTACCCCCCCCTCTCTATACCCCAAATAAAGGAGTGTGATGTGCATGTCAGTTAGGTGCAGGCTACTCTCTCCTCATCCTGTCTCTCCTTACCCTCCCGCTCTACCCCTCCCTCTCTATACCCCAAATAAAGGAGTGTAATGTGCATGTCAGTTAGGTGCAGGCTACTCTCTCCTCATCCTGTCTCTCCTTACCCTCCCGCTCTACCCCTCCCTCTCTATACCCCAAATAAAGGAGTGTAATGTGCATGTCAGTTAGGTGCAGGCTACTCTCTCCTCATCCTGTCTTTCCAGTTAGTTGCTCAGCTGCTGGAATTATTAGGCTAGGTAAATAAATATGGCACACATAATCCCATCCCCCCCCGTCCCAGTTAGATGAGATTATTAGGCTAGGTAAATAAATATGGCACACATAATCCCATCCCCCAGTCCCAGTTAGATGAGATTATTAGGCTAGGTAAATAAATATGGCACACATAATCCCATCCCCCAGTCCCAGTTAGATGAGATTATTAGGCTAGGTAAATAAATATGGCACACATAATCCCATCCCCCCCCGTCCCAGTTAGATGAGATTATTAGGCTAGGTAAATAAATATGGCACACATCATCCCATCCCCCCGTCCCAGTTAGATGAGATTATTAGGCTAGGTAAATAAATATGGCACACATAATCCCCCCCCCCCCCCCCCCCCCGTCCCAGTTAGATGAGATTATTAGGCTAGGTAAATAAATATGGCACACATAATCCCCCCCCCCCCCCCGTCCCGTCCCGTCCCGTCCCAGTTAGATGAGATTATTAGGCTAGGTAAATAAATATGGCACAAATAATCCCATCCCCAGTCCCAGTTAGATGAGATTATTAGGCTAGGTAAATAAATATGGCACACATCATCCCATCCCCCCCGTCCCAGTTAGATGAGATTATTAGGCTAGGTAAATAAATATGGCACACATAATCCCATCCCCCAGTCCCAGTTAGATGAGATTATTAGGCTAGGTAAATAAGTATGGCACACATAATCCCATCCCCCCGTCCCAGTTAGATGAGATTAGCTGACAGATACTGTACTGAGTCCCATCAATATACAGACCAAGGTCTGTCTGCCTCTGTCTGTCTGTCCCTCCATCTGTCTATCCTTCAATTCAACACAGAACAATCAAGTTTTACACACAATATATATTTTATGTCCCGGAGTTTATGATAGAACATCAGAAAAGCATAGTGCTGACCTCATCGACATGGACATGGGGAGGGACACATTTAAATAAACAGTGCCATCTATTTAGTAGAGAGAGAGTGTTTATAATGAATTCACATCGCAGCAATAACCTACGGCTGGACATTCTCAGGGTACAGAGGAGAGATAGAGAGAGATTATGCTCACACACACACACACACACAGATGTGCAGACGGCGTGGAGGGGGGATACCAGGAAATGGACTGAATGCAACTTGTCCCAAAAAAGAAAGAATATCAAAGCATTCTGCACTCTTTTTTAATCTATCTCCTCTTCTGTGTCAGTTTATTCTCTCTCTCCTCTTCTGTCAGTTTATTCTCTCTCCTCTTCTGTCAGTTTCATGTCTCTCTCCTCTTCTGTCAGTCTATTCTCTCTCCTCTTCTGTCAGTTTCATGTCTCTCTCCTATTCTGTCAGTTTCATGTCTCTCTCCTCTTCTGTCAATTTAATCTCTCTCTCCTCTTCTGTCAGTTTTATGTCTCTCTCCTATTCTGTCAGTTTCATCTCTCTCTCCTCTTCTGTCAATTTAATCTCTCTCTCCTCTTCTGTCAGTTTTATGTCTCTCTCCTATTCTGTCAGTTTATTCTCTCTCTCCTCTTCTGTCAGTTTATTCTCTCTCTCCTCTTCTGTCAGTTTATTCTCTCTCTCCTCTTCTGTCAGTTTATTCTCTCTCTCCTCTTCTGTCAGTTTATTCTCTCTCTCCTCTTCTGTCAGTTTATTCTCTCTCTCCTCTTCTGTCAGTTTATTCTCTCTCTCCTCTTCTGTCAGTTTCATGTCTCTCTCCTCTTCTGTCAATTTAATCTCTCTTTCCTCTTCTGTCAGTTTAATCTATCTCCTCTTCTGTCAGTTTAATCTCTCTCTCCTCTTCTGTCAGTTTCATGTCTCTCAGCTCTCCTCTCCTGTGTCAGTTTCATGTCTCTCCCCTCTTCTGTCAGTTTAATCTCTCTCTCCTCTTCTGTCAGTTTAATCTCTCTTTCCTCTTCTGTCAGTTTAATCTCTCTCTCATCTTCTGTCAGTTTCATGTCTCTCCCCTCTTCTGTCAGTGTCATGTCTCTCTCCTCTCCTGTCAGTTTCATGTCTCTCTCATCTTCTGTCAGTTTATTCTCTCTCTCCTCTTCTGTCAGTTTCATGTCTCTCTCCTCTTCTGTCAGTTTATTCTCTCTCTCCTCTTCTGTCAGTTTATTCTCTCTCTCCTCTTCTGTCAGTTTCATGTCTCTCTCCTCTTCTGTCAGTTTCATGTCTCTCTGCTCTCCTGTGTCAGTTTCATGTCTCTTTGCTCTCCTCTCCTGTGTCAGTGTCATGTCTCTCTGCTCTCCTCTTCTGTGTCAGTGTCATGTCTCTCTGCTCTCCTTTTCTGTGTCAGTGTCATGTCTCTCTGCTCTCCTCTTCTGTGTCAGTGTCATGTCTCTCTGCTCTCCTTTTCTGTGTCAGTGTCATGTCTCTCTGCTCTCCTCTCCTGTGTCAGTGTCATGTCTCTCAGCTCTCCTGTGTCAGTGTCATGTCTCTCTGCTCTCCTTTTCTGTGTCAGTGTCATGTCTCTCTGCTCTCCTCTCCTGTGTCAGTGTCATGTTTCTCTGCTCTCCTCTCCTGTGTCAGTTTCATGTCTCTCTGCTCTCCTCTCCTGTGTCAGTGTCATGTCTCTCTGCTCTCCTCTCCTGTGTCAGTGTCATGTCTCTCTGCTCTTCTGTGTCAGTGTCATGTCTCTCTCCTCTCCTCTCCTGTGTCAGTGTCATGTCTCTCAGCTCTTCTGTGTCAGTGTCATGTCTCTCTCCTCTCCTCTCCTCTCCTGTGTCAGTGTCATGTCTCTCTGCTCTCCTCTTCTGTGTCAGTGTCATGTCTCTCTGCTCTCCTCTCCTGTGTCAGTGTCATGTCTCTCTGCTCTCCTCTCCTGTGTCAGTGTCATGTCTCTCTGCTCTCCTTTTCTGTGTCAGTGTCATGTCTCTCTGCTCTCCTCTCCTGTGTCAGTGTCATGTCTCTCAGCTCTCCTGTGTCAGTGTCATGTCTCTCTGCTCTCCTTTTCTGTGTCAGTGTCATGTCTCTCTGCTCTCCTCTCCTGTGTCAGTGTCATGTCTCTCAGCTCTCCTGTGTCAGTGTCATGTCTCTCTGCTCTCCTCTTCTGTGTCAGTGTCATGTCTCTCTGCTCTCCTCTCCTGTGTCAGTGTCATGTCTCTCAGCTCTCCTGTGTCAGTTTCATGCCTCTCTGCTCTCCTCTCCTGTGTCAGTGTCATGTCTCTCTGCTCTCCTCTTCTGCGTCAGTGTCATGTCTCTCAGCTCTCCTGTGTCAGTGTCATGTCTCTCTGCTCTCCTCTCCTGTGTCAGTGTCATGTCTCTCTGCTCTCCTCTCCTGTGTCAGTTTCATGTCTCTCTGCTCTCCTCTCCTGTGTCAGTGTCATGTCTCTCTGCTCTCCTGTGTCAGTGTCATGCCTCTCAGCTCTCCTCTCCTGTGTCAGTGTCATGTTTCTCTGCTCTCCTCTCCTGTGTCAGTGTCATGTTTCTCTCCTCTACTGTGTCAGTGTCATGTCTCTCTCCTCTCCTGTGTCAGTGTCATGTTTCTCTGCTCTCCTCTCCTGTGTCAGTGTCATGTCTCTCAGCTCTCCTCTCCTGTGTCAGTGTCATGTCTCTCAGCTCTCCTGTGTCAGTGTCATGTCTCTCTGCTCTCCTCTCCTGTGTCAGTGTCATGTCTCTCTGCTCTCCTCTCCTGTGTCAGTGTCATGTCTCTCTGCTCTCCTCTCCTGTGTCAGTGTCATGTCTCTCTGCTCTCCTCTCCTGTGTCAGTGTCATGTCTCTCTGCTCTCCTCTCCTGTGTCAGTGTCATGTCTCTCTGCTCTCCTCTCCTGTGTCAGTGTCATGTCTCTCTGCTCTCCTTTTCTGTGTCAGTGTCATGTCTCTCTGCTCTCCTCTTCTGTGTCAGTGTCATGTCTCTCTGCTCTCCTTTTCTGTGTCAGTGTCATGTCTCTCTGCTCTCCTTTTCTGTGTCAGTGTCATGTCTCTCTGCTCTCCTCTTCTGTGTCAGTGTCATGTCTCTCAGCTCTCCTCTTCTGTGTCAGTGTCATGTCTCTCAGCTCTCCTGTGTCAGTGTCATGTCTCTCTGCTCTCCTTTTCTGTGTCAGTGTCATGTCTCTCTGCTCTCCTCTTCTGTGTCAGTGTCATGTCTCTCAGCTCTCCTGTGTCAGTGTCATGTTTCTCTGCTCTCCTCTTCTGTGTCAGTGTCATGTCTCTCAGCTCTCCTGTGTCAGTGTCATGTCTCTCTGCTCTCCTCTTCTGTGTCAGTGTCATGTCTCTCTGCTCTCCTTTTCTGTGTCAGTGTCATGTCTCTCTGCTCTCCTCTTCTGTGTCAGTGTCATGTCTCTCTGCTCTCCTCTCCTGTGTCAGTGTCATGTCTCTCTGCTCTCCTCTCCTGTGTCAGTGTCATGTCTCTCTGCTCTCCTCTTCTGTGTCAGTGTCATGTTTCTCTGCTCTCCTCTCCTGTGTCAGTTTCATGTCTATACTAACCAAGGAAAGCCTACTTTAATACTTTGGGCCAGGTCTGGGCAGTTTGAGTTTCATCTAGCAGATGTACAGTGGGGAGAACAAGTATTTGATACACTGCCGATTGTGCAGGTTTTCCCTACTTACAAAACATGTAGAGGTCTGTAATTTTTATCATAGGTACACTTCAACTGCAAGAGACAGAATCTAAAGCCAAATTCCAGAATATCACATTGTATGATTTTTAAGTAATTAATTAGCATTTTTTTGCATGACATAAGTATTTGATACATCAGGAAATGCAGAACTTAATATTTGGTACAGAGACCTTTGTTTGCAATTACAGAGATCATACGTTTCCTGTAGTTCTTGACCAGGTTTGCACACACTGCAGCAGAGATTTTGGCCCACTCCTCCATACAGATCCTTCAGGTTTCGGGGCTGTCGCTGGGTTATACGGACTTTCAGCTCCCTCCAAATATTTTCTATTAGGTTCAGGTCTGGAGACTGGCTAGGCCACTCCAGGACCTTGAGATGCTTCTTACGGAGCCACTCCTTAGTTGCCCTGGCTGTGTGTTTCGGGTCGTTGTCATGCTGGAAGACCCAGCCACGACCCATCTTCAATGCTCTTACTGAGGGAAGGAGGTTGTTGGCCAAAATCTCACGATACATGGCCCCATCCTCCCCTCAATACGGTGCAGTCGTCCTGTCCCCTTTGCAGAAAAGCATCCCCAAAGAATGATGTTTCCACCTCCATGCTTCTCGGTTGAGACGGGGTTCTTGGGGTTGTACTCATCCTTCTTCCAAACACGGCGAGCGGAGTTTAGACAAAAAAGCTCTATTTTTGTCTCATCAGACCACATGACCTTCTCCCATTCCTCCTCTGGATCATCCAGATGGTCATTGGCAATCTTCAGACGGGCCTGGACATGCGCTGGCTTGAGCAGGGGGACCTTGCGTGCGCTGCAGGATTTTAATCCATGACGGCATGGTGTGTTGCTAATGGTTTTCTTTGAGACTGTGGTCCCAGCTCTCTTCAGGTCATTGACCAGGTTCTGCCGTGTAGTTCTGGGCTGATCCCTCACTTTCCTCATGATCATTGATGCCCCACGAGGTGAGATCTTACATGGAGCCCCAGACCGAGGGTGATTGACCATCATCTTGAACTTCTTCCATTTTCTAATAATTGCGCCAACAGTTGCCTTCTCACCAAGCTGCTTGCCTATTGTCCTGTAGCCCATCCCGGCCTTGTGCAGGTCTAGAATTTTATCCCTGATGTCCTTACACAGCTCTCTGGTCTTGGCCATTGTGGAGAGGTTGGAGTCTGTTTGATTGAGTGTGTGGACAGGTGTCTTTTATAAAGGTAACGAGTTCAAACAGGTGCAGTTAATACAGGTAATGAGTGGAGAACAGGAGGGATTCTCTAAGAAAAACGAACAGGTCTGTGAGAGCCGTAATTCTTACTGGTTGGTAGGTGATCAAATACTTATGTCATGCAATAAAATTAAATTAATTACTTAGAAATCAGACAATGTGATTTTCTGGACTTGAAGTGTACCTATGATAAAAATGACAGACCTCTACATGCTTTGTAAGTAGGAAAACCTGCAAAATCGGCAGTGTATCAAATACTTGTTCTCCCCACTGTATATTGTTTCTCTCAAGGTTTCGACTGTTTGGACGTTGGATGACATTATAAACAAGCGGGCGGTGCTGGGCTGTGGACGCTGAACCACTAATTGGTCTAATTGTTAGCAGTTGTCTACAGGGATCCAGCCTGGGGCTGGGCTGCACACACACACACACAGACACACACACAGACACACACACACACACACACACACACACACACACACACACACACACACACACACACACACACACACACACACACACACACACACACACACACACACACACACACACACACACACACACACACACGGGTTGTATTGCAGCATTGGAGCAGTGCTGTGATTACAGGTTTAAAGACTTCCTTTGTGTGTTTATGTCCCAGATAGGCTTCAAACGGCCATGATTAGATAAATGACAGATATGGGGATGGGAAAAGGATTGGCATGGAGAGGGGGGAGGCAGGAGATGTGATGGGACAGGAGAGGAGAGACAGAGACAGAGTGACGTATGTCCTTCTCTTTTCACTGAATTTTGGCCGACTCAACTGAGGGTAGTGTTTCTCTCTGTCTTTTAGACACTTGTTTTCCATCCAGGATATGATCTGTTTTATGTTGAGATACAGAAGGACAGCAGTTCTCTTTCAGTGATTACATGGTTCTAAGGGATGGTACGTCAGAGAGGTTTAAGAGGGCAGTTGGTGTTATTTCCTGGGTCAGTCTCTAAAAGCACAGTATCATAACACATTATCACAACACAGTATCACAACACATTATCACAAAACAGTATCACAACACAGTATCACAACACATTATCACAACACATTATCACAACACAGTATCACAACACAGTATCACAGCACATTATCACAACACATGATCACAACACAGTGTCACAACACAGTATCACAACACAGTGTCACAACACATGATCACAACACAGTATCTCAACACAGTATCACAACACATTATCACAGCACATTGTCCAACACATTATCC
>NC_092153.1:3553633-3611653 GCF_045791955.1 Oncorhynchus clarkii lewisi
CAGACTGGTTCATTTATCTTGAAAGGGGTATGATTTATGAAATGGCAGTTTGGGAATCATGTTTCAACTACTAATTTTCTTGGCTAAACATCTCACCACATTGCTCTTATTCCTCTATTCATAGTGCTTTCAGTCTGTACATTTACATTTGAGTCATTCACCAGACACACGTTTTATTTTATTGTTTTTATTTAACATTTATTTAACTAGACAATTCAGTTAAGAACAAATTCCTATTTACAATGACGGCCGACCACCGGCCAAACCCGGACGACACTGGGCCATGTGTGAGCCGCCCTATGGGACTCTCAATCACGAATCGAACCAGGGTCTGTAGTGACACCTCTAGCACTGAGGTGCAGTGCCTTAGACCGCTGCGCCACTCGGGAGCCCCACTGACCTAGAGTGATTAACAGTAAAGGGCATTCATCTTAAGGCAGCCAGGTGAGACGACTACATACAGAATCACAGTCAGAGTAGCCCTTCTCTCATGCACATTCTGGGAATCCCTCCACTCTCCCTCTGTCATCCATCCAGACACTGCCCAGGCAGGCAGGCACCTTCCAGGTGAATGATTGACCCTGGTGGATTAGTGTAGGCACCCTTCTGGTATTAACAGCAGCAGTCATCAACATGGTCACATGATGCCTCCAATCCATCAGCCATTCTCCTCTATTTGGCTTATCTTGATAAGAGGAGCGGGTTACTTATTGGCACCCTGGTAGACACACACACACACACACACACACACACACACACACACACACACACACACACACACACACACACACACACACACACACACACACACACACACACACACACACACACACACACACACACACACACACACACACCTCTGGGAGTTGACCCTGATATAGTTTAATCTGTCCCTATGGAAGACAGCTCGTTAACCAGCGTTATGTGGGGACAGGGTGTATTTTAAGCAATTAATTTGCAACCCGGGAGCCAAACTGGAACTTTTAAATATTGACCACTGCACTGAGAAAATGAATAAGAAGAAAGTATTTGGGAGTATCATTATGCATAGAAGCATCCAGGAGATTGAGTAGACCTGACATTTGACCTCTTATAGCCCTGCCTGATGGTTAACGTGATTGGCTACAATGTGAGAGCCAATGATCTATTAAGAATTAGCACCCTGACTGTTACACACGGCTGTAGGTTTGGAATGAAGTGTGTCACTGCACAGCAGTTTGTGTGTGCTCTGTCCCTCTGTCCCTCTGTCCCTCTGTCCCTGTCCCTCTGTCCCTCTGTCATTCTGTCACTTCTTCCCTTTCTCTCTTCTCTCTATGGCTTTGTATCTGGTCTCTCTCGACAGCCGGCGCCTGGGAGTTTTCCAAGCAATGTTCCAGCATGGTTCAGGTTGGCAAGGTGGTTCAGTACAAAAGGGTTTTTGTAAGGAGTGTTGAGTAACAAAAAAAATAATAAACTACACAAAAGTGTCCTATTTATTTTCTCTATCAAACGAACTTATTGTGGAGGATGAAGTTGACAGCTCAACAAGTATCAATAATCAACCGGGTATCACAGTTGTGAGTGCCACAGGAGCGTATCATCCTGTTGTAGGTTGTAGTTTATATCATCATGTCTTTCTAGCTAGGTTGTAGTTTATATCATCATGTCTTTCTAGCTAGGTTGTAGTTTTTATCATCCTGTCTTATCTGGGTAGGTTGTAGTTTATATCATCCTGTCTTTCTAGCTAGGTTGTAGTTTTTATCATCCTGTCTTTCTAGCTAGGTTGTAGTTTATATCATCATGTCTTTCTAGCTAGGTTGTAGTTTATATCATCATGTCTTTCTAGCTAGGTTGTAGTTTTTTATCATCCTGTCTTTCTAGCTAGGTTGTAGTTTTTTATCATCCTGTCTTTCTAGCTAGGTTGTAGTTTTTTTATCATCCTGTCTTTCTAGCTAGGTTGTAGTTTTTATCATCCTGTCTTATCTGGGTAGGTTGTAGTTTTTATCATCCCGTCTTTCTAGCTAGGTTGTAGTCTTTATCATCCTGTCTTTCTAGCTAGGTTGTAGTTTATATCATCATGTCTTTCTAGCTAGGTTGTAGTTTGTATCATCCTGTCTTTCTAGCTAGGTTGTAGTTTTTAGCATCATGTCTTTCTAGCTAGGTTGTAGTTTTTTAGCATCATGTCTTATTGAGCTAGGTTGTAGTTTTTTATCATCCTGTCTTTCTAGCTAGGTTGTAGTTTTTTATCATCCTGTCTTATTGAGCTAGGTTGTAGTTTATATCATCATGTCTTTCTAGCTAGGTTGTAGTTTTTATCATCCTGTCTTATCTGGGTAGGTTGTAGTTTTTATCATCCTGTCTTTCTAGCTAGGTTGTAGTTTTTTAGCATCATGTCTTTCTAGCTAGGTTGTAGTTTTTATCATCCTGTCTTATCTGGGTAGGTTGTAGTTTTTATCATCCTGTCTTTCTAGCTAGGTTGTAGTTTTTTAGCATCATGTCTTTCTAGCTAGGTTGTAGTTTATATCATCCTGTCTTTCTAGCTAGGTTGTAGTTTTTATCATCCTGTCTTTCTAGCTAGGTTGTAGTTTTTTAGCATCATGTCTTTCTAGCTAGGTTGTAGTTTTTATCATCCTGTCTTTCTAGCTAGGTTGTAGTTTTTTAGCATCATGTCTTTCTAGCTAGGTTGTAGTTTTTATCATCCTGTCTTATCTGGGTAGGTTGTAGTTTTTATCATCATGTCTTTCTAGCTAGGTTGTAGTTTATATCATCCTGTCTTATCTGGGTAGGTTGTAGTTTTTATCATCATGTCTTTCTAGCTAGGTTGTAGTTTTTTAGCATCATGTCTTTCTAGCTAGGTTGTAGTTTTTTTAGCATCATGTCTTTCTAGCTAGGTTGTAGTTTTTTAGCATCATGTCTTTCTAGCTAGGTTGTAGTTTTTATCATCCTGTCTTATCTGGGTAGGTTGTAGTTTTTATCATCATGTCTTTCTAGCTAGGTTGTAGTTTTTTAGCATCATGTCTTTCTAGCTAGGTTGTAGTTTATATCATCCTGTCTTTCTAGCTAGGTTGTAGTTTATATCATCATGTCTTTCTAGCTAGGTTGTAGTTTGTATCATCCTGTCTTTCTAGCTAGGTTGTAGTTTTTTAGCATCATGTCTTTCTAGCTAGGTTGTAGTTTTTATCATCCTGTCTTATCTGGGTAGGTTGTAGTTTTTATCATCCTGTCTTATCTGGGTAGGTTGTAGTTTTTATCATCCTGTCTTTCTAGCTAGGTTGTAGTTTTTTAGCATCATGTCTTTCTAGCTAGGTTGTAGTTTTTATCATCCTGTCTTTCTAGCTAGGTTGTAGTTTATATCATCATGTCTTTCTAGCTAGGTTGTAGTTTATATCATCATGTCTTTCTAGCTAGGTTGTAGTTTGTATCATCCTGTCTTTCTAGCTAGGTTGTAGTTTTTAGCATCATGTCTTTCTAGCTAGGTTGTAGTTTTTATCATCCTGTCTTATCTGGGTAGGTTGTAGTTTTTATCATCCCGTCTTTCTAGCTAGGTTGTAGTTTTTATCATCCTGTCTTATCTGGGTAGGTTGTAGTTTTTATCATCCCGTCTTTCTAGCTAGGTTGTAGTTTTTATCATCCTGTCTTATCTGGGTAGGTTGTAGTTTTTATCATCCCGTCTTTCTAGCTAGGTTGTAGTTTTTATCATCCTGTCTTTCTAGCTAGGTTGAAGTTTTTATCATCCTGTCTTTCTAGCTAGGTTGTAGTTTTATAGCATCATGTCTTTCTAGCTAGGTTGTAGTTTTTATCATCCTGTCTTATCTGGGTAGGTTGTAGTTTTTATCATCCTGTCTTATCTGGGTAGGTTGTAGTTTTTATCATCCTGTCTTATCTGGGTAGGTTGTAGTTTTTATCACCCTGTCTTATCTGGGTAGGTTGTAGTTTCTTGTCCACACTGTGTTACTGCAGAGCCTAGTGCTCTGCACTGCCTGTGGTGTGTGCTTGGTGCCCGCGGTGTTGGCTTGGTGCCCGTGGTGTGCTCCATGGTGTGTGCTTGGTGCCCGTGGTGTGTGCTTGGTGCCCGTGGTGTGCTCCATGGTGTGTGCTTGGTGCCCGTGGTGTGCTCCATGGTGTGTGCTTGGTGCCCGTGGTGTGCTCCATGGTGTGTGCTTGGTGCCCGTGGTGTGCTCCATGGTGTGTGCTTGGTGCCCGTGGCGTGCTCCATGGTGTGTGCTTGGTGCCCGTGGTGTGCTCCATGGTGTGTGCTTGGTGCCCGTGGTGTGCTCCATGGTGTGTGCTTGGTGCCCGTGGTGTGCTCCATGGTGTGTGCTTGGTGCCCGTGGTGTGCTCCATGGTGTGTGCTTGGTGCCCGTGGTGTGCTCCATGGTGTGTGCTTGGTGCCCGTGGTGTGTGCTTGGTGCCCGTGGTGTGTGCTTGGTGCCCGTGGTGTGCTCCATGGTGTGTGCTTGGTGCCCGTGGTGTGCTCCATGGTGTGTGCTTGGTGCCCGTGGTGTGCTCCATGGTGTGTGCTTGGTGCCCGTGGTGTGCTCCATGGTGTGTGCTTGGTGCCCGTGGTGTGCTCCATGGTGTGTGCTTGGTGCCCGTGGTGTGCTCCATGGTGTGTGCTTGGTGCCCGTGGTGTGCTCCATGGTGTGTGCTTGGTGCCCGTGGTGTGCTCCATGGTGTGTGCTTGGTGCCCGTGGTGTGCTCCATGGTGTGTGCTTGGTGCCCGTGGTGTGCTCCATGGTGTGTGCTTGGTGCCCGTGGTGTGCTCCATGGTGTGTGCTCCCTGCGCCACAGTATTAGTGTGTTTGTCAGAGTGTGGATTCATCTGCCGGAGTGGGGAAGTGTGTGAGCGTGCTAGCAAGGGGATCACAGGTGTGTTTCTGCACTCCGCAGAGAGAGCCCCCACCGCCCAACCCCCACGTCCCTATGCATCCTGGGTAATATCAGCCCACAGAGCACCTGCGTCCCTCTCCCACTCACCCCACACACACCTCTAATAGCAGCTTATCAGGCAGTAATATGGTTTCTGTAATGCCCAGCTGTGGTTACTCAGCCCCACAATATACACACACACACAATACACACTCACACACGTATACACACACACTCACACACTGTCCCTGCAGTCTCAATAAGCACATCCTGTACTGTCCAACTGACTCTGTTAGCATTAGGGTAGCTAGACCACCACACAGACAGACAGTGCCACACAGATGGATAAATGGAGCTCTGTCTTTCTGTCACACACACACACACACACACACACTGCAGCGTGATGACAGCCCCCCCCCCACACACACTCCCGTCATCTCCCTCAAACAAATATTATCCACCAAATACACAATGATGCCTTTTATTGTGTCTGTGTAACTATGGCCATGTGTGTGTGGCCCACATACACCACTACAGTTAGCTGGGATGTGTTTCTATTGCTGTGGGCTAATTCTGAATAGATCACTTTTGGAGAGGAACCAGAGGCACCCCTGAGGAACCAGAGAAACTCTTACTCCTGAGGAACCAGAGAAACTCTTACTCCTGAGGAACCAGAGAAACTCTTACTCCTGAGGAACCAGAGAAACTCTTACTCCTGAGGAACCAGAGAAACTCTTACTCCTGAGGAACCAGAGGAACCCCCACCCCACCCCTGAGGAACCAGAGGAACCCTTACCTCTAAGGAACCAGAGGAACCCCCACCCCACACCTGAGGAACCAGAGGAACTCCCACCCCACCCCTGAGGAACCAGAGGAACCCTTACCCCTGAGGAACCAGAGGAACCCCCACCCCACCCCTGAGGAACCAGAGGAACCCTTACCCCTGAGGAACCAGAGGAACGCTTACCCCTGAGGGACCAGAGGAACCCCCACCCCACCCATGAGGAACCAGAGAAATTCTTACCCCTGAGGAACCAGAGGAACCCTTCCCTCTGAGGAACCAGAGAAACCCTTACCCCTGAGGAACCAGAGAAACCCTTACCCCTGCTGTGATGATGGAAACATGGCAGACTGGGTCCAGATTCTCCACCATTTTACCAAAGTGTGCACTTGCCTTGCACACTTTCTTGTATGGCTTTAGCAATGGTGGAAACTCCTTCTTGCCAATACTTAGAACATTCCTATGCTTTTAAAATGACAGGGAGAAGACAGGGGTGGAGAATTGGGACAGTGCAATGCAAATCGCAGCCTTATTCTCCCATTCTCCGATAGGCCTGTTAGCCTGCCAGTCAACATTGTGGCCAACTCTAATCCAATAGCAAACAGGAGACTGGGTTATGACCCACCTCTCCATTGTTGTTCCTGATTGAGCCTCTCTCTGTATAATCTCTGTAATCAATGCCAGTCTCAGACCTCGGGGGGCTGAGAGGGGCGCGGGGGGCTGAGAGGGGCGCGGGGGGCTGAGAGGGGATTGAAAGGGGTTAATGCTCAGCCAATTGAGCGAATAATGAGTTCAATTAGTTGATCCAAGGGGCTCAGGGCAGAATTAGGAGCAGAAGATCCAGCAAGCTGCTCTCTGTCCCGGGAAGGGAAAAGGGAGGGGGAAGGAGAGAGGGGGAGGATAACTGGGGTGGAGCTTATCCTCATGGTGCATAATAAATACTAGACTTTCAAATTGTTATCAGGTGCCCTGGCAGGCGAGCAGGACAGTAAATTGCAGAAAGTTAGGTCATAAATAAAACAGCACTTAATGAGCCTGTTGAGCATCCCCCACTGTACCCCGAGAGAGAGAGAGAGAGGGAGAGAGAGAGAGAGAGAGAGAGAGAGAGAGAGAGAGAGAGAGAGAGAGAGAGAGAGAGAGAGAGAGAGAGAGAGAGAGAGAGAGAGAGAGAGAGAGAGAGAGAGAGAGAGAGAGAGAGAGAGAGAGAGAGAGAGAGAGAGAGAGAGAGAGAGAGAGAGAGAGAGAGAGAGAGAGAGAGAGAGAGAGAGAGAGAGAGAGAGAGAGAGAGAGAGAGAGAGAGAGACTGAACTAGAGGCTAAGTGGTGTTAGACTGTACTCATTTAAAATGACACAAACAAAATAATCTTATGTTGATCCAGGTGACAACGCCTCTTCCCCCTCAGGAGACTGGAAAGATTCTGCAATGGGTCCTCAGATCCTCAAAAATGTCTACAGCTGCTCCATTGAGAGCATCTTGACTGGCTGCATCGCCGCTTGGTATGCAACTGCTTGGCATCTGACCGCAAGGTGCTACAGAGGGTAGTGGGTACTGGGCTGAGTTCCCTGCCATCCAGGACCTCTATACCTTTCAGAGGAAGGCCCTAAATATAGTCAAGGACTCCAGCCACCCAAGTCATAGATTGTTCTTTCTGCTACCGCACAGCAAGCGGTACCGATGCACCAAGTCTGGAACCAACAGGACCCTGAACATCTTCGACCCACAAGCCATAAGACTGCTAAATAGTTAGTGAAATAGTTAACCTAATAGCTGCCAGGGCTACCTGCACTGACCCTTTTTACACTAACTTTTTAAAAACTACTTCATGCGCTGCTACTGTTTATTATCTGTTACTTTTATTCCTAATTATATGTACAAAACTAAATGACCTTGTACCTCTGCACATTGACTTGGTACTGGTACCCCTTGTATAGGTGGCTGGAGTCATATAGGGTGGCTGGAGTCTTAACTAGGGTGGCTGGAGTCTTAACTAGGGTGGCTGGGGTCATATAGGGTGGCTGGAGTCATATAGGGTGGCTGGAGTCTTAACTAGGGTGGCTGGAGTCTTAACTAGGGTGGCTGGAGTCTTAACTAGGGTGGCTGGAGTCTTAACTAGGGCGGCTGGAGTCATATAGGGTGGCTGGAGTCATATAGGGTGGCTGGAGTCTTAACTAGGGTGGCTGGAGTCAGATAGGGTGGCTGGAGTCAGATAGGGTGGCTGGAGTCATATAGGGTGGCTGGAGTCTTAACTAGGGTGGCTGGAGTCATATAGGGTGGCTGGAGTCATATAGGGTGGCTGGAGTCTTAACTAGGGTGGCTGGAGTCTTAACTAGGGTGGCTGGAGTCATATAGGGTGGCTGGAGTCTTAACTAGGGTGGCTGGAGTCTTAACTAGGGTGGCTGGAGTCTTAACTAGGGTGGCTGGAGTCTTAACCAGGGTTGCTGGAGTCTTAACTAGGGTGGCTGGAGTCTTTGACAATTTTTAGGGCCTTCCTCTGACACTGCCTGGTATAGAGGTCCTGGATGGCAGGAAGCTTGGCTCCGGTGATGTACAAGGCCGTACACACTACCCTCTGTAGTGCCTTGTGGTCGGAGGCCAACCAGTTGCCATACAAGGCAGTGATGCAATCTCGATGGTGCAGCTGTAAAACCTTTTGAGGATCTGAAGACCCATGCCAAATCTTTTCAGTCTCCTGAGGGGGAATAGGTTTTGTCATGCCCTCTTCACGACTGTCTTGGTGTGCTTGGACCATGTTAGTTTGTTGGTGATGTGGACGCCAAGGAACTTGAAGCTATCAACCTGTTCCACTGCAGCCCCGTCAATGAGAATGGGGGCGTGCCCGGTCCTCCTTTTCCTGTAGTCCACATGTTATCATTGACTTGGTACTGATACTCCTTGTATATTGTCAAGTTATCATTGACTCAGTACTGATACTCCTTGTATATAGTCAAGTTATCATTGACTAAGTACTGATACTCCTTGTATATAGTCAGGTTATCATTGACTTGGTACTGGTACTCCTTGTATATAGTCAGGTTATCATTGACTTGGTACTGATACTCCTTGTATATAGTCAGGTTATCATTGACTTGGTACTGGTACTCCTTGTATATAGTCAGGTTATCATTGACTTGGTACTGGTACTCCTTGTATATAGTCAGGTTATCATTGACTTGGTACTGATACTCCTTGTATTTAGTCAGGTTATCATTGACTTGGTACTGATACTCCTTGTATTTAGTCAGGTTATCATTGACTTGGTACTGATACTCCTTGTATTTAGTCAGGTTATCATTGACTTGGTACTGATACTCCTTGTATTTAGTCAGGCTATCATTACTCATTATGTATCTATTATTACTTGTATTATTTAGTGTTTTACTTTTCTGTTACATCTCTATTTCTCTATGAATTGTTGGGAAGGACCCATAAGCATTTCACTGCTTGTCCACATCTGTTGTTGACAAAGCATGTGACGAATACAATTAGATTTGTGTAAAGCCAGTGTGTCTATGTATGCGGATGACTCAACACTACACGTCAGCTACTACGGCAACCTAAATGACTACAACACGTAACAAAGAGCTGCAGTTATATTCAGAATGGGTGGAATAAGTTAGTCCTGCATGTTTCTAAAACTAAAAGCATTGTATTTGGGACAAATCATTCACTAAACCCTAAACCTCAATTATATCTTGTAATGAATCATGTGGAAATTGAGCAGGTTGAGGTGACTAAACTGCTAGGAGTATCCCTGGATTGTAAACTGTCATGGTCAAAACATATTGATACAACAGTAGCTAAGATGTGGAGAAGTCTGTCCATAATAAAGCACTGCTCTACCTTCTTAACAACACAATCAACAAGGCAGGTCCTACAGGCCCTAGTTTCTACCTTCTTAACAACACTATCAACAAGGCAGGTCCTACAGGCCCTAGTTTCTACCTTCATAACAACACTATCGACAAGGCAGGTCCTACAGGCCCTAGTTTCTACCTTCTTAACAACACTATCAACAAGGCAGGTCCTACAGGCTCTAGTTTCTACCTTCTTAACAACACTATCAACAAGGCAGGTCCTACAGGCTCTAGTTTCTACCTTCTTAACAACACTATCAACAAGGCATGTCCTACAGGCCCTAGTTTCTACCTTCTTAACAACACTATCAACAAGGCAGGTCCTACAGGCCCTAGTTTCTACCTTCTTAACAACACTATCACCAAGGCAGGCCCTACAGACCCTAGTTTCTACCTTCTTAACAACACTATCAACAAGGCAGGTCCTACAGGCCCTAGTTTCTACCTTCATAACAACACTATCGACAAGGCAGGTCCTACAGGCCCTAGTTTCTACCTTCTTAACAACACTATCAACAAGGCAGGTCCTACAGGCCCTAGTTTCTACCTTCTTAACAACACTATCAACAAGGCAGGTCCTACAGGCCCTAGTTTCTACCTTCATAACAACACTATCAACAAGGCAGGTCCTACAGGCTCTAGTTTCTACCTTCTTAACAACACTATCAACAAGGCATGTCCTACAGGCCCTAGTTTCTACCTTCTTAACAACACTATCAACAAGGCAGGTCCTACAGGCACTAGTTTCTACCTTCTTAACAACACTATCAACAAGGCAGGTCCTACAGGCACTAGTTTCTACCTTCTTAACAACACTATCAACAAGGCATGTCCTACAGGCACTAGTTTCTACCTTCTTAACAACACTATCAACAAGGCAGGTCCTACAGGCCCTAGTTTTGTCACATCTGGTCTACTGTTCAGTTGTGTGCTCAAGTGCCACAGAGAGGAAAATTACAATTGTCAGCACGGCTGGCCCTTAAAAGTACACGGGGAGCTAACATGAATGACATGCATGTCAATCTCTCATGGCTCAAACTGGAGGAGAGATTGACTTCATCACTACTTGTTTTTGTAAGTACTTTTGACATGCTGAATGTACTGCGCTGCCTGTTTAAACTACTAGCACAATTTGTATTTATTATTTTATTTATTTTATTTCACCTTTGTTTAACCAGGAAGGCCAGTTGAGAACAAGTTCTCATTTACAACTGCGACCTGACTAAGATAGGTCAGTACAGGTGCATCAAAGCTGGGACCGAGAGACGGAAAAACAGCTTCTATCTTAAGGCCATCAGACTGTTAAACAGCATCACTAACTCAGAGAGGCTGCTGCCTACAATGAGACCCACTTCAATAAATGGACCACTAGTCACTTTAATAATGCCACTTTAATAATGTTTACATATCTTACATTACTCATATCACATGTATATACTGTATTTGATACTATCTATTGCACCTTGCCTATGCCGCTCGGCCATCGCTCAAACATATATTTAAATGTACATATTCTCATTCACCCTTTTAGATTTGTGTGTATTAGGTAGTTGTTGGGGAATTTGTAGATTACTTGTTAGATATTACTGCACTGTCGGAACTAGAAGCACAAGCATTTCGCTACACTCGCATTACCATCTGCTAACCATGTGTATGTGACCAATAAAATGCGATTTGATTTGATGTAAGTACCTTAATGTGTTTGGATACCAGGAACAGAAGCTGCTGCCTTGACAACAGCTAATGGGGATTGCTAATAAATTGGATCAAACAAATGGCCTTAGTTTACCTGGTTGTTAATCCAATTGAAATAGCTAGCTAGCGTAGTGTGGGGATAGCTACAGCTGAGTAGCCTTTCTAGCTAGCTGATATTTCTCTGTCAAATCACAGTTATGCCAAGATACTGTAGCAAGAAGTACCAGTGTCTGAAATGTATTTCATGAGACTCATATTCTACAACACCTTGCTACAAAAGTAGCTTGCAAGTTTTGTCACGTGTAAAGACATGTTACCGTGGAAACAATATCAACAACTGCAAGTTGAATGCCCAGGTCTTCAGTCAGCTCAGCTGTCAATACAATATTCTACAATTGGCTAGTTTTGTCTGGTCTCTCCTTATGTCCACTGCTAAATCTTTCCCGGGGACAAATCCCAGAACTAGCATCCCTGCAGATGCAGGCTACATGTGGACATTGCACGAACATGGCCTGCTTAAATATATTCAATATATTCATCAACAACACAATAGATGTGTGTGTTTGTTTTACAAAGACAAAACATGTTCTGCTGTAAATAGGATTATATTTACAGAGACAGTGTGCCTACTCTTTACCTAGCAAATGGAAATACGTTGTGTGTGGAACCACAGATGGAACAAGAAGCATCAACATCTTTGGTCCAACGTCAGCTGTCCCAGAACTAGCATGGCATTCTGTTCTACTTCTATGATCTAGTCTAAAGTTCTGTCTGTCTGACACCACTGACTTGTACAGCTCTCCGGGTGAGGTTCTGTCTGTCTAACACCACTGACATGCACAGCTCTCTGGGTGAGGTTCTGTCTGTCTAACCACACTGACATGTACAGCTCTCCGGGTGAGGTTCTGTCTGTCTAACACCACTGACATGCACAGCTCTCTGGGTGAGGTTCTGTCTGTCTGACACCACTGACATGTACAGCTCTCTGGGTTAGGTTCTGTCTGTCTAACACCACTGACATGCACAGCTCTCTGGGTAAGGTTCTGTCTGTCTAACACCACTGACATGTACAGCTCTCTGGGTAAGATTATGTCTGTCTAACCACACTGACATGTACAGCTCTCTGGGTGAGGTTCTGTCTGTCTAACACCACTGACATGTACAGCTCTCTGGGTGAGGTTCTGTCTGTCTAACACCACTGACATGTACAGCTCTCTGGGTGAGGTTCTGTCTGTCTAACACCACTGACATGTCTCTTTTTCCCCTCCAGATACAAACTAATACATACCAACAACAACTTACAGACAAACACAAACAATGACTACATCTCCTCTGACCAGACCTGCACGCTCACACCCAGTGGTGTAAAGTACTGAAGTAAAAATACTTTAAAGTACTACGTAAGTAGTTTTTTGGGGTACCTGTACTTTACTATTTAGATTTTTTACTACTTTTACATTTCACTATATTCCTTAAGAAAATATTGTACTTTTTACACCATACATTTTCTTTGACACCCAAAAGTACTCGATACATTTTGAATTAGCAGGACAGGAAAATAGTCAAATTCATGCACTTATCAACCGAACATCCCTGGTCATCTCTTCTGCCTCTGATCTGGCAGACTCACTAAACAGAGAACATCCCTGGTCATCTCTACTGCCTCTTATCTGGCAGACTCACTAAACAGAGAACATCCCTGGTCATCTCTACTGCCTCTGATCTGGCAGACTCACTAAACAGAGAACATCCCCAGTCATCTCTACTGCCTCTGATCTGGCAGACTCACTAAACAGAGAACATCCCTGGTCATCCCTACTGCCTCTGATCTGGCAGACTCACTAAACAGAGAACATCCCTGGTCATCTCTACTGCCTCTGATCTGGCAGACTCACTAAACAGAGAACATCCCTGGTCATCTCTACTGCCTCTGATCTGGTAGACTCACTAAACAGAGAACATCCCTGGTCATTCCTACTGCCTCTGATCTGACAGACTCACTAAACAGAGAACATCCCTGGTCATCTCTACTGCCTCTTATCTAGAGGACTCACTAAACAGAGAACATCCCTGGTCATCCCTACTGCCTCTGATCTGGCAGACTCACTAAACAGAGAACATCCCTGGTCATCCCTACTGCCTCTTATCTGGAGGACTCACTAAACAGAGAACATCCCTGGTCATCCCTACTGCCTCTGATCTGGCAGACTCACTAAACAGAGAACATCCCTGGTCATCTCTACTGCCTCTGATCTGGCAGACTCACTAAACAGAGAACATCCCTGGTCATCTCTACTGCCTCTGATCTGACAGACTCACTAAACAGAGAACATCCCTGGTCATCTCTACTGCCTCTGATCTGACAGACTCACTAAACAGAACATCCCTGGTCATCTCTACTGCCTCTTATCTGGAGGACTCACTAAACAGAGAACATCCCTGGTCATCTCTACTGCCTCTGATCTGGCAGACTCACTAAACAGAGAACATCCCTGGTCATCTCTACTGCCTCTTATCTGGAGGACTCACTAAACAGAGAACATCCCTGGTCATCTCTACTGCCTCTGATCTGGCAGACTCACTAAACAGAGAACATCCCTGGTCATCCCTACTGCCTCTTATCTGGAGGACTCACTAAACAGAGAACATCCCTGGTCATCCCTACTGCCTCTGATCTGGCAGACTCACTAAACAGAGAACATCCCTGGTCATCTCTACTGCCTCTGATCTGACAGACTCACTAAACAGAACATCCCTGGTCATCTCTACTGCCTCTTATCTGGAGGACTCACTAAACAGATAACATCCCTGGTCATCTCTACTGCCTCTGATCTGGCAGACTCACTAAATAGAGATAATCCCTGGTCATCTCTACTGCCTCTTATCTGGAGGACTCACTAAACAGAGAACATCCCTGGTCATCTCTACTGCCTCTGATCTGGCAGACTCACTAAACAGAGAACATCCCTGGTCATCCCTACTGCCTCTGATCTGGCGGACTCACTAAACAGAGAACATCCCTGGTCATCTCTACTGCCTCTGATCTGGCGGACTCACTAAACAGAGAACATCCCTGGTCATCTCTACTGCCTCTGATCTGGCAGACTCACTAAACAGAGAACATCCCTGGTCATCTCTACTGCCTCTGATCTGGCGGACTCACTAAACAGAGAACATTCCTGGTCATCCCTACTGCCTCTGATCTGGCGGACTCACTAAACAGAGAACATCCCTGGTCATCCCTACTGCCTCTGATCTGGCAGACTCACTAAACAGAGAACATCCCTGGTCATCCCCACTGCCTCTTATCTGGCAGACTCACTAAACAGAGAACATCCCTGGTCATCTCTACTGCCTCTGATCTGGCGGACTCACTAAACAGAGAACATCCCTGGTCATCTCTACTGCCTCTTATCTGGCGGACTCACTAAACAGAGAACATCCCTGGTCATCCCTACTGCCTCTGATCTGGCAGACTCACTAAACAGAGAACATCCCTGGTCATCTCTACTGCCTCTGATCTGGCGGACTCACTAAACAGAGAACATCCCTGGTCATCCCTACTGCCTCTGATCTGGCGGACTCACTAAACAGAGAACATCCCTGGTCATCTCTACTGCCTCTTATCTGGCGGAATAACTAAACAGAGAACATCCCTGGTCATCTCTACTGCCTCTGATCTGGAGGACTCAATAAACAGAGAACTTCCCTGGTCATCTCTACTGCCTCTGATCTGGCGGACTCACTAAACAGAGAACATCCCTGGTCATCTCTACTGCCTCTTATCTGGCGGACTCACTAAACAGAGAACATCCCTGGTCATCCCTACTGCCTCTGATCTGGCAGACTCACTAAACAGAGAACATCCCTGGTCATCTCTACTGCCTCTGATCTGGCGGACTCACTAAACAGAGAACATCCCTGGTCATCCCTACTGCCTCTGATCTGGCGGACTCACTAAACATAGAACATCTCTGGTCATCTCTACTGCCTCTGATCTGGCGGACTCACTAAACAGAGAACATCCCTGGTCATCTCTACTGCCTCTTATCTGGCGGACTCACTAAACAGAGAACATCCCTGGTCATCTATACTGCCTCTGATCTGGCAGACTCACTAAACAGAGAACATCCCTGGTCATCTCTACTGCCTCTGATCTGGCGGACTCACTAAACAGAGAACATTCCTGGTCATCCCTACTGCCTCTGATCTGGCGGACTCACTAAACAGAGAACATCCCTGGTCATCCCTACTGCCTCTGATCTGGCAGACTCACTAAACAGAGAACATCCCTGGTCATCCCCACTGCCTCTTATCTGGCAGACTCACTAAACAAAGAACATCCCTGGTCATCTCTACTGCCTCTGATCTGGCGGACTCACTAAACAGAGAACATCCCTGGTCATCTCTACTGCCTCTGATCTGGCGGACTCACTAAACAGAGAACATCCCTGGTCATCTCTACTGCCTCTTATCTGGCGGACTCACTAAACAGAGAACATCCCTGGTCATCCCTACTGCCTCTGATCTGGCGGACTCACTAAACAGAGAACATCCCTGGTCATCTCTACTGCCTCTGATCTGGCGGACTCACTAAACAGAGAACATCCCTGGTCATCCCTACTGCCTCTGATCTGGCGGACTCACTAAACAGAGAACATCCCTGGTCATCTCTACTGCCTCTTATCTGGCGGACTCACTAAACAGAGAACATCCCTGGTCATCTCTACTGCCTCTGATCTGGAGGACTCAATAAACAGAGAACTTCCCTGGTCATCTCTACTGCCTCTGATCTGACAGACTCACTAAACAGAACATCCCTGGTCATCTCTACTGCCTCTTATCTGGAGGACTCACTAAACAGATAACATCCCTGGTCATCTCTACTGCCTCTGATCTGGCAGACTCACTAAATAGAGATAATCCCTGGTCATCTCTACTGCCTCTTATCTGGAGGACTCACTAAACAGAGAACATCCCTGGTCATCTCTACTGCCTCTGATCTGGCAGACTCACTAAACAGAGAACATCCCTGGTCATCCCTACTGCCTCTGATCTGGCGGACTCACTAAACAGAGAACATCCCTGGTCATCTCTACTGCCTCTGATCTGGCGGACTCACTAAACAGAGAACATCCCTGGTCATCTCTACTGCCTCTGATCTGGCAGACTCACTAAACAGAGAACATCCCTGGTCATCTCTACTGCCTCTGATCTGGCGGACTCACTAAACAGAGAACATTCCTGGTCATCCCTACTGCCTCTGATCTGGCGGACTCACTAAACAGAGAACATCCCTGGTCATCCCTACTGCCTCTGATCTGGCAGACTCACTAAACAGAGAACATCCCTGGTCATCCCCACTGCCTCTTATCTGGCAGACTCACTAAACAGAGAACATCCCTGGTCATCTCTACTGCCTCTGATCTGGCGGACTCACTAAACAGAGAACATCCCTGGTCATCTCTACTGCCTCTTATCTGGCGGACTCACTAAACAGAGAACATCCCTGGTCATCCCTACTGCCTCTGATCTGGCAGACTCACTAAACAGAGAACATCCCTGGTCATCTCTACTGCCTCTGATCTGGCGGACTCACTAAACAGAGAACATCCCTGGTCATCCCTACTGCCTCTGATCTGGCGGACTCACTAAACAGAGAACATCCCTGGTCATCTCTACTGCCTCTTATCTGGCGGAATAACTAAACAGAGAACATCCCTGGTCATCTCTACTGCCTCTGATCTGGAGGACTCAATAAACAGAGAACTTCCCTGGTCATCTCTACTGCCTCTGATCTGGCGGACTCACTAAACAGAGAACATCCCTGGTCATCTCTACTGCCTCTTATCTGGCGGACTCACTAAACAGAGAACATCCCTGGTCATCCCTACTGCCTCTGATCTGGCAGACTCACTAAACAGAGAACATCCCTGGTCATCTCTACTGCCTCTGATCTGGCGGACTCACTAAACAGAGAACATCCCTGGTCATCCCTACTGCCTCTGATCTGGCGGACTCACTAAACATAGAACATCTCTGGTCATCTCTACTGCCTCTGATCTGGCGGACTCACTAAACAGAGAACATCCCTGGTCATCTCTACTGCCTCTTATCTGGCGGACTCACTAAACAGAGAACATCCCTGGTCATCTATACTGCCTCTGATCTGGCAGACTCACTAAACAGAGAACATCCCTGGTCATCTCTACTGCCTCGTATCTGGCGGACTCACTAAACAGAGAACATTCCTGGTCATCCCTACTGCCTCTGATCTGGCGGACTCACTAAACAGAGAACATCCCTGGTCATCCCTACTGCCTCTGATCTGGCAGACTCACTAAACAGAGAACATCCCTGGTCATCCCCACTGCCTCTTATCTGGCAGACTCACTAAACAAAGAACATCCCTGGTCATCTCTACTGCCTCTGATCTGGCGGACTCACTAAACAGAGAACATCCCTGGTCATCTCTACTGCCTCTGATCTGGCGGACTCACTAAACAGAGAACATCCCTGGTCATCTCTACTGCCTCTTATCTGGCGGACTCACTAAACAGAGAACATCCCTGGTCATCCCTACTGCCTCTGATCTGGCGGACTCACTAAACAGAGAACATCCCTGGTCATCTCTACTGCCTCTGATCTGGCGGACTCACTAAACAGAGAACATCCCTGGTCATCCCTACTGCCTCTGATCTGGCGGACTCACTAAACAGAGAACATCCCTGGTCATCTCTACTGCCTCTTATCTGGCGGACTCACTAAACAGAGAACATCCCTGGTCATCTCTACTGCCTCTGATCTGGAGGACTCAATAAACAGAGAACTTCCCTGGTCATCTCTACTGCCTCTGATCTGGCGGACTCACTAAACATAGAACATCTCTGGTCATCTCTACTGCCTCTGATCTGGCGGACTCACTAAACAGAGAACATCCCTGGTCATCTCTACTGCCTCTTATCTGGCGGACTCACTAAACAGAGAACATCCCTGGTCATCTCTACTGCCTCTGATCTGGAGGACTCAATAAACAGAGAACTTCCCTGGTCATCTCTACTGCCTCTTATCTGACAGACTCACTAAACAGAGAACATCCCTGGTCATCTCTACTGCCTCTGATCTGGAGGACTCAATAAAAAGAGAACATCCCTGGTCATCTCTACTGCCTCTTATCTGGAGGACTCACTAAACAGATAACATCCCTGGTCATCTCTACTGCCTCTGATCTGGCAGACTCACTAAACAGAGAACATCCCTGGTCATCTCTACTGCCTCTGATCTGGCAGACTCACTAAACAGAGAACATCCCTGGTCATCCCTACTGCCTCTGATCTGGTGGACTCACTAAACAGAGAACATCCCTGGTCATCTCTACTGCCTCTTATCTGGAGGACTCACTAAACAGAGAACATCCCTGGTCATCCCTACTGCCTCTGATCTGGCAGACTCACTAAACAGAGAACATCCCTGGTCATCTCTACTGCCTCTGATCTGGCAGACTCACTAAACAGATAACATCCCTGGTCATCCCTACTGCCTCTTATCTGGCAGACTCACTAAACAGAGAACATCCCTGGTCATCTCTACTGCCTCTTATCTGGCAGACTCACTAAACAGAGAACATCCCTGGTCATCCCTACTGCCTGTTATCTGGAGGACTCACTAAACAGAGAACATCCCTGGTCATCCCTACTGCCTCTGATCTGGGGGACTCACTAAACAGAGAACATCCCTGGTCATCTCTACTGCCTCTGTTCTGGTGGACTCACTAAACAGAGAACATCCCTGGTCATCTCTACTGCCTCTGATCTGGTAGACTCACTAAACAGAACATCCCTGGTCATCTCTACTGCCTCTGATCTGGCACTCACTAAACAGAACATCCCTGGTCATCCCTACTGCCTCTGATCTGGGGGACTCACTAAACAGAGAACATACCTGGTCATCTCTACTGCCTCTGTTCTGGTGGACTCACTAAACAGAGAACATCCCTGGTCATCCCTACTGCCTCTGATCTGGCAGACTCACTAAACAGAGAACATCCCTGGTCATCTCTACTGCCTCTGATCTGGCAGACTCACTAAACAGAGAACATCCCTGGTCATCTCTACTGCCTCTGATCTGACAGACTCACTAAACAGAGAACATCCCTGGTCATCTCTACTGCCTCTGATCTGACAGACTCACTAAACAGAACATCCCTGGTCATCTCTACTGCCTCTTATCTGGAGGACTCACTAAACAGAGAACATCCCTGGTCATCTCTACTGCCTCTGATCTGGCAGACTCACTAAACAGAGAACATCCCTGGTCATCTCTACTGCCTCTTATCTGGAGGACTCACTAAACAGAGAACATCCCTGGTCATCTCTACTGCCTCTGATCTGGCAGACTCACTAAACAGAGAACATCCCTGGTCATCCCTACTGCCTCTTATCTGGAGGACTCACTAAACAGAGAACATCCCTGGTCATCCCTACTGCCTCTGATCTGGCAGACTCACTAAACAGAGAACATCCCTGGTCATCTCTACTGCCTCTGATCTGACAGACTCACTAAACAGAACATCCCTGGTCATCTCTACTGCCTCTTATCTGGAGGACTCACTAAACAGATAACATCCCTGGTCATCTCTACTGCCTCTGATCTGGCAGACTCACTAAATAGAGATAATCCCTGGTCATCTCTACTGCCTCTTATCTGGAGGACTCACTAAACAGAGAACATCCCTGGTCATCTCTACTGCCTCTGATCTGGCAGACTCACTAAACAGAGAACATCCCTGGTCATCCCTACTGCCTCTGATCTGGCGGACTCACTAAACAGAGAACATCCCTGGTCATCTCTACTGCCTCTGATCTGGCGGACTCACTAAACAGAGAACATCCCTGGTCATCTCTACTGCCTCTGATCTGGCAGACTCACTAAACAGAGAACATCCCTGGTCATCTCTACTGCCTCTGATCTGGCGGACTCACTAAACAGAGAACATTCCTGGTCATCCCTACTGCCTCTGATCTGGCGGACTCACTAAACAGAGAACATCCCTGGTCATCCCTACTGCCTCTGATCTGGCAGACTCACTAAACAGAGAACATCCCTGGTCATCCCCACTGCCTCTTATCTGGCAGACTCACTAAACAGAGAACATCCCTGGTCATCTCTACTGCCTCTGATCTGGCGGACTCACTAAACAGAGAACATCCCTGGTCATCTCTACTGCCTCTTATCTGGCGGACTCACTAAACAGAGAACATCCCTGGTCATCCCTACTGCCTCTGATCTGGCAGACTCACTAAACAGAGAACATCCCTGGTCATCTCTACTGCCTCTGATCTGGCGGACTCACTAAACAGAGAACATCCCTGGTCATCCCTACTGCCTCTGATCTGGCGGACTCACTAAACAGAGAACATCCCTGGTCATCTCTACTGCCTCTTATCTGGCGGAATAACTAAACAGAGAACATCCCTGGTCATCTCTACTGCCTCTGATCTGGAGGACTCAATAAACAGAGAACTTCCCTGGTCATCTCTACTGCCTCTGATCTGGCGGACTCACTAAACAGAGAACATCCCTGGTCATCTCTACTGCCTCTTATCTGGCGGACTCACTAAACAGAGAACATCCCTGGTCATCCCTACTGCCTCTGATCTGGCAGACTCACTAAACAGAGAACATCCCTGGTCATCTCTACTGCCTCTGATCTGGCGGACTCACTAAACAGAGAACATCCCTGGTCATCCCTACTGCCTCTGATCTGGCGGACTCACTAAACATAGAACATCTCTGGTCATCTCTACTGCCTCTGATCTGGCGGACTCACTAAACAGAGAACATCCCTGGTCATCTCTACTGCCTCTTATCTGGCGGACTCACTAAACAGAGAACATCCCTGGTCATCTATACTGCCTCTGATCTGGCAGACTCACTAAACAGAGAACATCCCTGGTCATCTCTACTGCCTCTGATCTGGCGGACTCACTAAACAGAGAACATTCCTGGTCATCCCTACTGCCTCTGATCTGGCGGACTCACTAAACAGAGAACATCCCTGGTCATCCCTACTGCCTCTGATCTGGCAGACTCACTAAACAGAGAACATCCCTGGTCATCCCCACTGCCTCTTATCTGGCAGACTCACTAAACAAAGAACATCCCTGGTCATCTCTACTGCCTCTGATCTGGCGGACTCACTAAACAGAGAACATCCCTGGTCATCTCTACTGCCTCTGATCTGGCGGACTCACTAAACAGAGAACATCCCTGGTCATCTCTACTGCCTCTTATCTGGCGGACTCACTAAACAGAGAACATCCCTGGTCATCCCTACTGCCTCTGATCTGGCGGACTCACTAAACAGAGAACATCCCTGGTCATCTCTACTGCCTCTGATCTGGCGGACTCACTAAACAGAGAACATCCCTGGTCATCCCTACTGCCTCTGATCTGGCGGACTCACTAAACAGAGAACATCCCTGGTCATCTCTACTGCCTCTTATCTGGCGGACTCACTAAACAGAGAACATCCCTGGTCATCTCTACTGCCTCTGATCTGGAGGACTCAATAAACAGAGAACTTCCCTGGTCATCTCTACTGCCTCTGATCTGACAGACTCACTAAACAGAACATCCCTGGTCATCTCTACTGCCTCTTATCTGGAGGACTCACTAAACAGATAACATCCCTGGTCATCTCTACTGCCTCTGATCTGGCAGACTCACTAAATAGAGATAATCCCTGGTCATCTCTACTGCCTCTTATCTGGAGGACTCACTAAACAGAGAACATCCCTGGTCATCTCTACTGCCTCTGATCTGGCAGACTCACTAAACAGAGAACATCCCTGGTCATCCCTACTGCCTCTGATCTGGCGGACTCACTAAACAGAGAACATCCCTGGTCATCTCTACTGCCTCTGATCTGGCGGACTCACTAAACAGAGAACATCCCTGGTCATCTCTACTGCCTCTGATCTGGCAGACTCACTAAACAGAGAACATCCCTGGTCATCTCTACTGCCTCTGATCTGGCGGACTCACTAAACAGAGAACATTCCTGGTCATCCCTACTGCCTCTGATCTGGCGGACTCACTAAACAGAGAACATCCCTGGTCATCCCTACTGCCTCTGATCTGGCAGACTCACTAAACAGAGAACATCCCTGGTCATCCCCACTGCCTCTTATCTGGCAGACTCACTAAACAGAGAACATCCCTGGTCATCTCTACTGCCTCTGATCTGGCGGACTCACTAAACAGAGAACATCCCTGGTCATCTCTACTGCCTCTTATCTGGCGGACTCACTAAACAGAGAACATCCCTGGTCATCCCTACTGCCTCTGATCTGGCAGACTCACTAAACAGAGAACATCCCTGGTCATCTCTACTGCCTCTGATCTGGCGGACTCACTAAACAGAGAACATCCCTGGTCATCCCTACTGCCTCTGATCTGGCGGACTCACTAAACAGAGAACATCCCTGGTCATCTCTACTGCCTCTTATCTGGCGGAATAACTAAACAGAGAACATCCCTGGTCATCTCTACTGCCTCTGATCTGGAGGACTCAATAAACAGAGAACTTCCCTGGTCATCTCTACTGCCTCTGATCTGGCGGACTCACTAAACAGAGAACATCCCTGGTCATCTCTACTGCCTCTTATCTGGCGGACTCACTAAACAGAGAACATCCCTGGTCATCCCTACTGCCTCTGATCTGGCAGACTCACTAAACAGAGAACATCCCTGGTCATCTCTACTGCCTCTGATCTGGCGGACTCACTAAACAGAGAACATCCCTGGTCATCCCTACTGCCTCTGATCTGGCGGACTCACTAAACATAGAACATCTCTGGTCATCTCTACTGCCTCTGATCTGGCGGACTCACTAAACAGAGAACATCCCTGGTCATCTCTACTGCCTCTTATCTGGCGGACTCACTAAACAGAGAACATCCCTGGTCATCTATACTGCCTCTGATCTGGCAGACTCACTAAACAGAGAACATCCCTGGTCATCTCTACTGCCTCTGATCTGGCGGACTCACTAAACAGAGAACATTCCTGGTCATCCCTACTGCCTCTGATCTGGCGGACTCACTAAACAGAGAACATCCCTGGTCATCCCTACTGCCTCTGATCTGGCAGACTCACTAAACAGAGAACATCCCTGGTCATCCCCACTGCCTCTTATCTGGCAGACTCACTAAACAAAGAACATCCCTGGTCATCTCTACTGCCTCTGATCTGGCGGACTCACTAAACAGAGAACATCCCTGGTCATCTCTACTGCCTCTGATCTGGCGGACTCACTAAACAGAGAACATCCCTGGTCATCTCTACTGCCTCTTATCTGGCGGACTCACTAAACAGAGAACATCCCTGGTCATCCCTACTGCCTCTGATCTGGCGGACTCACTAAACAGAGAACATCCCTGGTCATCTCTACTGCCTCTGATCTGGCGGACTCACTAAACAGAGAACATCCCTGGTCATCCCTACTGCCTCTGATCTGGCGGACTCACTAAACAGAGAACATCCCTGGTCATCTCTACTGCCTCTTATCTGGCGGACTCACTAAACAGAGAACATCCCTGGTCATCTCTACTGCCTCTGATCTGGAGGACTCAATAAACAGAGAACTTCCCTGGTCATCTCTACTGCCTCTGATCTGGCGGACTCACTAAACATAGAACATCTCTGGTCATCTCTACTGCCTCTGATCTGGCGGACTCACTAAACAGAGAACATCCCTGGTCATCTCTACTGCCTCTTATCTGGCGGACTCACTAAACAGAGAACATCCCTGGTCATCTCTACTGCCTCTGATCTGGAGGACTCAATAAACAGAGAACTTCCCTGGTCATCTCTACTGCCTCTTATCTGACAGACTCACTAAACAGAGAACATCCCTGGTCATCTCTACTGCCTCTGATCTGGAGGACTCAATAAAAAGAGAACATCCCTGGTCATCTCTACTGCCTCTTATCTGGAGGACTCACTAAACAGATAACATCCCTGGTCATCTCTACTGCCTCTGATCTGGCAGACTCACTAAACAGAGAACATCCCTGGTCATCTCTACTGCCTCTGATCTGGCAGACTCACTAAACAGAGAACATCCCTGGTCATCCCTACTGCCTCTGATCTGGTGGACTCACTAAACAGAGAACATCCCTGGTCATCTCTACTGCCTCTTATCTGGAGGACTCACTAAACAGAGAACATCCCTGGTCATCCCTACTGCCTCTGATCTGGCAGACTCACTAAACAGAGAACATCCCTGGTCATCTCTACTGCCTCTGATCTGGCAGACTCACTAAACAGATAACATCCCTGGTCATCCCTACTGCCTCTTATCTGGCAGACTCACTAAACAGAGAACATCCCTGGTCATCTCTACTGCCTCTTATCTGGCAGACTCACTAAACAGAGAACATCCCTGGTCATCCCTACTGCCTGTTATCTGGAGGACTCACTAAACAGAGAACATCCCTGGTCATCCCTACTGCCTCTGATCTGGGGGACTCACTAAACAGAGAACATCCCTGGTCATCTCTACTGCCTCTGTTCTGGTGGACTCACTAAACAGAGAACATCCCTGGTCATCTCTACTGCCTCTGATCTGGTAGACTCACTAAACAGAACATCCCTGGTCATCTCTACTGCCTCTGATCTGGCACTCACTAAACAGAACATCCCTGGTCATCCCTACTGCCTCTGATCTGGGGGACTCACTAAACAGAGAACATACCTGGTCATCTCTACTGCCTCTGTTCTGGTGGACTCACTAAACAGAGAACATCCCTGGTCATCTCTACTGCCTCTGATCTGGCAGACTCACTAAACAGAACATCCCTGGTCATCTCTTCTGCCTCTTATCTGGCAGACTCACTAAACAGAACATCCCTGGTCATCTCTACTGCCTCTGATCTGGCAGACTCACTAAACAGAGAACATCCCTGGTCATCTCTACTGCCTCCGATCTGGCAGACTCACTAAACAGAGAACATCCCTGGTAATCTCTACTGCCTCTGATCTGGCAGACTCACTAAACAGAACATCCCTGGTCATCTCTACTGCCTCTGATCTGGCAGACTCACTAAATAGAGAACTTCCCTGGTCATCTCTACTGCCTCTGATCTGGCAGACTCACTAAACAGAGAACATCCCTGGTAATCTCTACTGCCTCTGATCTGGCAGACTCACTAAACAGAACATCCCTGGTCATCTCTACTGCCTCAGATCTGGCAGACTCACTAAATAGAGAACTTCCCTGGTCATCTCTACTGCCTCTGATCTGGCAGACTCACTAAATAGAGAACTTCCCTGGTCAACTCTACTGCCTCTGATCTGGCAGACTCACTAAACAGAGAACATCCCTGGTAATCTCTACTGCCTCTGATCTGGCAGACTCACTAAACAGAACATCCCTGGTAATCTCTACTGCCTCTGATCTGGCAGACTCACTAAATAGAGAACTTCCCTGGTCATCTCTACTGCCTCTGATCTGGCAGACTCACTAAATAGAGAACTTCCCTGGTCATCTCTACTGCCTCCGATCTGACAGACTCACTAAACAGAGAACATCCATGGTCATCTCTACTGCCTCTGATCTGGCAGACTCACTAAACAGAGAACATCCCTGGTCATCTCTACTGCCTCTGATCTGGCAGACTCACTAAACAGAGAACTTCCCTGGTCATCTCTACTGCCTCTGATCTGGCGGACTCACTAAACAGAGAACATCCCTGGTCATCTCTACTGCCTCTTATCTGGCGGACTCACTAAACAGAGAACATCCCTGGTCATCTCTACTGCCTCTGATCTGGAGGACTCAATAAACAGAGAACTTCCCTGGTCATCTCTACTGCCTCTTATCTGACAGACTCACTAAACAGAGAACATCCCTGGTCATCTCTACTGCCTCTGATCTGGAGGACTCAATAAAAAGAGAACATCCCTGGTCATCTCTACTGCCTCTTATCTGGAGGACTCACTAAACAGATAACATCCCTGGTCATCTCTACTGCCTCTGATCTGGCAGACTCACTAAACAGAGAACATCCCTGGTCATCTCTACTGCCTCTGATCTGGCAGACTCACTAAACAGAGAACATCCCTGGTCATCCCTACTGCCTCTGATCTGGTGGACTCACTAAACAGAGAACATCCCTGGTCATCTCTACTGCCTCTTATCTGGAGGACTCACTAAACAGAGAACATCCCTGGTCATCCCTACTGCCTCTGATCTGGCAGACTCACTAAACAGAGAACATCCCTGGTCATCTCTACTGCCTCTGATCTGGCAGACTCACTAAACAGATAACATCCCTGGTCATCCCTACTGCCTCTTATCTGGCAGACTCACTAAACAGAGAACATCCCTGGTCATCTCTACTGCCTCTTATCTGGCAGACTCACTAAACAGAGAACATCCCTGGTCATCCCTACTGCCTGTTATCTGGAGGACTCACTAAACAGAGAACATCCCTGGTCATCCCTACTGCCTCTGATCTGGGGGACTCACTAAACAGAGAACATCCCTGGTCATCTCTACTGCCTCTGTTCTGGTGGACTCACTAAACAGAGAACATCCCTGGTCATCTCTACTGCCTCTGATCTGGTAGACTCACTAAACAGAACATCCCTGGTCATCTCTACTGCCTCTGATCTGGCACTCACTAAACAGAACATCCCTGGTCATCCCTACTGCCTCTGATCTGGGGGACTCACTAAACAGAGAACATACCTGGTCATCTCTACTGCCTCTGTTCTGGTGGACTCACTAAACAGAGAACATCCCTGGTCATCTCTACTGCCTCTGATCTGGCAGACTCACTAAACAGAACATCCCTGGTCATCTCTTCTGCCTCTTATCTGGCAGACTCACTAAACAGAACATCCCTGGTCATCTCTACTGCCTCTGATCTGGCAGACTCACTAAACAGAGAACATCCCTGGTCATCTCTACTGCCTCCGATCTGGCAGACTCACTAAACAGAGAACATCCCTGGTAATCTCTACTGCCTCTGATCTGGCAGACTCACTAAACAGAACATCCCTGGTCATCTCTACTGCCTCTGATCTGGCAGACTCACTAAATAGAGAACTTCCCTGGTCATCTCTACTGCCTCTGATCTGGCAGACTCACTAAACAGAGAACATCCCTGGTAATCTCTACTGCCTCTGATCTGGCAGACTCACTAAACAGAACATCCCTGGTCATCTCTACTGCCTCAGATCTGGCAGACTCACTAAATAGAGAACTTCCCTGGTCATCTCTACTGCCTCTGATCTGGCAGACTCACTAAATAGAGAACTTCCCTGGTCAACTCTACTGCCTCTGATCTGGCAGACTCACTAAACAGAGAACATCCCTGGTAATCTCTACTGCCTCTGATCTGGCAGACTCACTAAACAGAACATCCCTGGTAATCTCTACTGCCTCTGATCTGGCAGACTCACTAAATAGAGAACTTCCCTGGTCATCTCTACTGCCTCTGATCTGGCAGACTCACTAAATAGAGAACTTCCCTGGTCATCTCTACTGCCTCCGATCTGACAGACTCACTAAACAGAGAACATCCATGGTCATCTCTACTGCCTCTGATCTGGCAGACTCACTAAACAGAGAACATCCCTGGTCATCTCTACTGCCTCTGATCTGGCAGACTCACTAAACAGAGAACTTCCCTGGTCATCTCTACTGCCTCTGATCTGGCGGACTCACTAAACAGAGAACATCCCTGGTCATCCCTACTGCCTCTGATCTGGCAGACTCAATAAACAGAGAACATCCCTGGTCATCCCTACTGCCTCTTATCTGGCAGACTCACTAAACAGAGAACTTCCCTGGTCATCTCTACTGCCTCTGATCTGGCAGACTCACTAAACAGAGAACTTCCCTGGTCATCTCTACTGCCTCTGATCTGGCAGACTCACTAAACAGAGAACTTCCCTGGTCATCTCTACTGCCTCTGATCTGGCAGACTCACTTGCTTCGTTTGTAAAATATGTCTAAATGTTGGAGTGTGCCTGTGGCTTGCCGTAAATTGCCATCTGGTTTGCTTAATATAAGGAATTTAAAATTATTTATACTTTTACTTTGATACTTAAGTATATTTTACACCAAATACTTTTAGACTTTTACTCAAGTAGAATTTTACTGGGTGACTTTTACTTTTGTCATTTTCTATTAAGGTATCTTTACTTTTACTCAAGTATGACAGTTAGGTACTTTTTCCACCACTGCTCACACCCTCATCCCTGACCACACCCCCATCCCTAACCACACCCTCATCCCTGACCACACCCCCATCCCTAACCACACCCTCATCCCTGACCACACCCCCATCCCTGACCACACCCATCCCTGACCACACCCCCATCCCTATGGTTTGCCACTTGGCTTTGTTTTTATCAGTTGCCCATGCTATTTCAATAATAAATCATTAGATTTTTCCATTGCGTTAATGATGGCGTATTGATTGATTTCCAAGTTCTTAGTATAAGAATTTTGGCCTTTTCATGTACAAAGAAGACCAGACAAATATTCAACATTTGCTGTGTTTGGGTAACCTTAACAAACTGCTGAAATAGAACAGTTTGTAGCCTACTTAGTTATAAAACAAGACAATTTCAGTCAAATAACTGGAAACAAGGCCAACATAAATTACCAACACAGATAAGTCAAATAACTGGAAACAAGGCCAACTTAAATTACCAACACAGATAAGTCAAATAACTGGAAACAAGGCCAACTTAAATTACCAACACAGATAAGTCAAATAACTGGAAACAAGGCCAACTTAAATTACCAACACAGATAAGTCAAATAACTGGAAACAAGGCCAACTTAAATTACCAACACAGATAAGTCAAATAACTGGAAACAAGGCCAACTTAAATTACCAACACAGATAAGTCAAATAACTGGAAACAAGGCCAACTTAAATTACCAACACAGATAAGTCAAATAACTGGAAACAAGGCCAACTTAAATTACCAACACAGATAAGTCAAATAACTGGAAACAAGGCCAACTTAAATTACCAACACAGATAAGTCAAATAACTGGAAACAAGGCCAACTTAAATTACCAACACAGATAAGTCAAATAACTGGAAACAAGGCCAACTTAAATTACCAACACAGATAAGTCAAATAACTGGAAACAAGGCCAACATAAATTACCAACACAGATAAGTCAATATTATATTTATTATGTTCAGATTGCAACTAATTTCCATCTAATATGTGAGAATGTCATTTCAGTTTGTCATTCCTCACCTCAAAGAGGGTAATATCATGAATCTAGCCCTCACCCACCCTTACTCATTAACCATTCAGATGCTGATTGTAGCCAGTTTAAAAAAGGAGATTCAAAATTAGGTTTCACCTGGCAACAATTGTTTTCAGAAGTTCATTTATTGGTCACTGTTTGTTTTGGAAACGGTAAGCAGATCACTGATCAACATACAGGACATCTGGAGATGTACACTCAGTTCAGTAACAACTTCACGATGGCCCGTATTCATAAAACGTCTCAGAGTGCTGATCTAGGATCAGGTCCCCCCTGTCCATGTAATCTTATTCATTATAATGTAAAAGGATAAACACTCAGCACAACAGCACTCCTACTATGAGACACTTGGGGAATGTATCTCACACACAGAAAGCAACACATCTTCACCGATATCAAATAGAAAATATGAATAACAGCCATAATGAGGACAATAAACTTAGATTATTACAAGAACATTAAATATGGTTTTGATTTAAGTGCTGCTAGGTTGGTGAAATGGGAACGATTTGTTGACGGTAAGGGAGAGTGAATGCATTACACACAGCCAATGCAAGGATTTCCCAGACATTATGGGAACGTTCATAGGATAACCAATCAGAACAAACTGTTCATGCACTGTACAGTATCTCAGGGCGCTGCTCTAAGAATACGACGACAGACTCTGTGATGAAACTCAGAACTGGGGCCTTGGTTTTAATCATCCTTGTGGATATGCCCATTTAATAAATGAAAACATTTTCATTTTCTAAACAATGAATCATGTTCTTACAGCAGCCTGTCATTGTCTATGACTCCATTACCCAGAGTGCATCTCTTCTCTCATTCTGAGGTACTCTGTTGTCTTTTCACCATCCCTGCCTGTCTACATCCATAGGTCCTGACCTGTACCCACATCCACTGTGGTGTGGTAGGACTCTCCTCTACTTAAAGCCATCCTCATGGTCTTCAGGACCAGACACGTTCTTTCCTCATCCTTTCCTCATCCTTTCCTCATCCGTCCATCCGTTCTCCCCTCTGTTCTATCTGTCTCGTCATCCCTCCATCCCTCTGTCCTGGGCTTGTCTGTCTGTCGTTCCCTCCTCCATGGCCCGAGGGGGTTATCTATGGTGCTCTCCAGAGTCATTGGGACTCTTTGGGGACGTATAGGGGGGTAAGGAGGTGGGCCGGGGGCCTGAGGCTTTGCCATTGTCCTTCTCCTCCTCTCCCTCCGTTCCTCCTACTCCTCTTCCTCCTCCTCCTCTTCCCTCCGTTCTGTCAGTCTCCTCGGAACCACCCCGCCCGTCCTCGCTGGACTCGACGACGTCTGACCCCTCCGACTCAGAGAGCAGCTCCCCGTCGTGGTACTCAGTCCCTTCCACCCCCTCGCCGTCCCTCTCCTCCCCCGCCTCCCCCGCCTCCCCCTCCCCTGCACTGCTCATCTGGGTGGTGCTGTTGTGGTGCTTGATGTGGTAGCGCTGGTTCTGGAAGAACTTGACCAGGGTGTGCTTAGGAAGGTCCAGCTGGGCCGACAGGGTGTGGATAGCCTCCTGGTCAGGGTAGAGGCCCACGTCACCGATGAAGCTCTGCAGGATGGCCAGAGCCTCCAGGGAGATCCGGGTCCGCGACCGCAGCTTTCTGGACCCGCCACTCACGCTGCCGTTGTCCTTGCCTCGAGTCCCATCTGAGTTGTGGCCCCTGGGGCCAGGCGTGGGAGTGGGGAGAGGGGATGGGTCCCGCATGGGAGATGGAGATGGGGATGGGGCCTTCCTTGGAGGTAAGGGCTGCCTGTGCAGTGCCTGTGGAGAAAAAGAGGAGGTGTCATGTTGAATCCCATCAGAGCAGACTGTCAACATAGGAAATCAGCCCACAGACTCTAAGTAATAATCAGTCTATACCCTAAGTAATAATCAGTCTATACTCTAAGTAATAATCTGTCTATTCTCTAAGTAATAACCAGTCTATTCTCTAAGTAATAATCAGTCTATTCTCTAAGGAATAATCAGTCTATTCTCTAAGGAATAATCAGTCTATACTCTAAGAAATAACCAGTTCATTCTCTAACTAAGTCTGACAACACAATATGCACATTCATATAATAAACTGAAAAACTCAACAACAACAACAGAGACAGTAGAAGAAGTTCACCTAAACATAGGATACACTCCCCCCTTAGAGGTAACTCATTTCATTTACTTTCTAGGGGGTTAGTTGTACAATAACAGAGATCCCATAGACCAGAGAGTTCCCTAGAAGCTCATAAACAACAACAGCAGCAGAGAGTGTTTCCCTAAGGAATAGGATAGACTCCCCCCTCTTAGTGTCAGCCCATTAACATCCTAGGGGGTTAGTTGGAACGTGTGGTACTGGAGCTGAGATCCCATTGACCAGACAGAGAGGTCCCAGTCCCAGGCCCATCACATTCCCCTCTCCTGGGGCTATTAGAAGGGCGGGGTGCCTGAACGCCCAAACACTGGAATGCTGCGCCCATAAATCTGTGGTCCGGGAAAATGAAAGGACCTAAATAAAGATAATAGTAATTATTTTTCCCCCTTCAATAATAACATGGTATGTTTCAAATAATATTGAGGTTAGGCCAGACCATGGAGTATTTCTAAATGCTCTTTGGTGGGTTGGTGAGAGAAGGCCTTTTGGTCTTCAGGAAATGTGTGGGCTCCTTGTTTTATGCCTCCTTGTCTATTTCTGATGTCACAAAGGGGCAATCTGAAGTTTCCGTAACAAGCTGAGGGACGGGGCTGTTGAACTGTTACCACTCTCAAATTCATATAGAGAGAGCTGTGGATGCAAGGACTGACCATCCATGATATCAAAATGATAGTTTTAACCATGTTTTGAGGCGATACAATGTTTGTTTACATTTACATTGCTGAAAAACATTGGAGTAAAACAAGCTAATATTCTGGGTTCTGATGAGGTACGACTATTGAGCTTTGCTCATGAGGCATTTCTAAGTTATATTCTTCAAGAATCAATGAGTACATATCATTGATTTAAAAGTCTAAAAATGTATGTAGCAACTGCAGATTGCCCCTTTAAAGGAGACTGACTGGAAGTGGATGACTAAAATGTCTTAAAGGAGACAAACCTGACAGGAAGTGGATGACTAAAATGTCTTAAAGGAGACAAACCTGACAGGAAGTGGATGACTTAGTGTAAGGAACAGGTGGTGGGATAGAGAGAGAAACGTCCCAGGCATCCCACCACTGTCCTGGAAACCCTTTAACAATCAATCCAGTCAGTCCTTCCATAACTCTAAATCCAACCCAACAACAGAACACACAACATCACTAAAACATCATAACTCTAAATCCAACCCAACAACAGAACACACAACATCACTAAAACATCATAACTCTAAATCCAATCCAACAACAGAACACACAACATCACTAAAACATCATAACTCTAAATCCAACCCAACAACAGAACACACAACATCACTAAACATCATAACTCTAAATCCAACCCAACATCAGAACACACAACATCACTAAAATATCATAACTCTAAATCCAACCCAACATCAGAACACACAACATCACTAAAATATCATAACTCTAAATCCAACCCAACAACAGAACACACAACATCACTAAACATCATAACTCTAAATCCAACCCAACAACAACATCACTAAAACATCATAACTCTAAATCCAACCCAACAACAGAACACACAACATCACTAAATGATCATAACTCTAAATCCAACCCAACAACAGAACACACAACATCACTAAAACATCATAACTCTAAATCCAACCCAACAACAGAACACACAACATCACTGAAATATCATAACTCTAAATCCAACCCAACAACAGAACACACAACATCACTAAACATCATAACTCTAAATCCAACCCAACAACAGAACACACAACATCACTAAACATCATAACTCTAAATCCAACCCAACAACAGAACACACAACATCACTAAAATATCATAACTCTAAATCCAACCCAACAACAGAACACACAACATCACTAAACATCATAACTCTAAATCCAACCCAACAACAGAACACACAACATCACTAAACATCATAACTCTAAATCCAACCCAACATCAGAACACACAACATCACTAAAATATCATAACTCTAAATCCAACCCAACATCAGAACACACAACATCACTAAAATATCATAACTCTAAATCCAACCCAACATCAGAACACACAACATCACTAAAATATTATAACTCTAAATCCAACCCAACAACAGAACACACAACATCACTCAAATATATCTGGTTCTTTGTTTCTCTGTTGTCATTATGGATGCAACACTCTGGAAGAAATGAGTCTCATCAAGAAAAGTAAATCATCTGTGAGGAGAGGATGAAAGAATGATAGAGACCCTGAATAATGTAGCTGTCCTGGTTAGAGAGGGTCCTCATTAGGGTACAGACCCTGAATAATGTAGCTGTCCTGGTTAGAGAGGGTCCTCATCAGGGTACAGACAGACCCTGAATAATGTAGCTGTCCTGGTTAGGGAGGGTCCTCATCAGGGTACAGACAGACCCTGAATAATGTAGCTGTCCTGGTTAGGGAGGGTCCTCATCAGGTATAGACAGACCCTGAATAATGTAGCTGTCCTGGTTAGAGAGGATCCTCATTAGGGTACAGACCCTGAATAATGTAGCTGTCCTGGTTAGAGAGGGTCCTCATTGGGGTACAGACCCTGAATAATGTAGCTGTCCTGGTTAGAGAGGGTCCTCATTAGGGTACAGACCCTGAATAATGTAGCTGTCCTGGTTAGAGAGGGTCCTCATTGGGGTACAGACCCTGAATAATGTAGCTGTCCTGGTTAGGGAGGGTCCTCATCAGGGTACAGACAGACCCTGAATAATGTAGCTGTCCTGGTTAGAGAGGGTCCACATCAGGTATAGACAGACCCTGAATAATGTAGCTGTCCTGGTTAGAGAGGGTCCTCATTAGGGTACAGATCCTGAATAATGTAGCTGTCCTGGTTAGAGAGGGTCCTCATTAGGGTACAGACCCTGAATAATGTAGCTGTCCTGGTTAGAGAGGGTCCTCATTGGGGTACAGACCCTGAATAATGTAGCTGTCCTGGTTAGAGAGGGTCCTCATTAGGGTACAGATCCTGAATAATGTAGCTGTCCTGGTAAGAGAGGGTCCTCATTAGGGTACAGACCCTGAATAATGTAGCTGTCCTGGTTAGAGAGGGTCCTCATTGGGGTACAGATCCTGAATAATGTAGCTGTCCTGGTTAGAGAGGGTCCTCATTAGGGTACAGACCCTGAATAATGTAGCTGTCCTGGTTAGGGAGGGTCCTCATCAGGGTACAGACAGACCCTGAATAATGTAGCTGTCCTGGTTAGAGAGGGTCCACATCAGGTATAGACAGACCCTGAATAATGTAGCTGTCCTGGTTAGAGAGGGTCCTCATTAGGGTACAGATCCTGAATAATGTAGCTGTCCTGGTTAGAGAGGGTCCTCATTAGGGTACAGACCCTGAATAATGTAGCTGTCCTGGTTAGAGAGGGTCCTCATTGGGGTACAGACCCTGAATAATGTAGCTGTCCTGGTTAGAGAGGGTCCTCATTAGGGTAAAGATCCTGAATAATGTAGCTGTCCTGGTTAGAGAGGGTCCTCATTAGGGTACAGACCCTGAATAATGTAGCTGTCCTGGTTAGAGAGGGTCCTCATTAGGGTACAGATCCTGAATAATGTAGCTGTCCTGTTTAGAGAGGGTCCTCATTAGGGTACAGACCCTGAATAATGTAGCTGTCCTGGTTAGAGAGGGTCCTCATTAGGGTACAGACCCTGAATAATGTAGCTGTCCTGGTTAGAGAGGGTCCTCATCAGGTACAGACAGACCCTGAATAATGTAGCTGTCCTGGTTAGAGAGGGTCCTCATTAGGATACAGACCCTGAATAATGTAGCTGTCCTGGTTAGAGAGGGTCCTCATTGGGGTACAGACCCTGAATAATGTAGCTGTCCTGGTTAGAGAGGGTCCTCATTGGGGTACAGGCCCTCTGAGACCCTGCTAACATACTAATTAATATGTCATGATTAGAAGTCAGCTTTCTGCATGACTTCACCTCCACTCTACACCAGAGAGGGCTGTTATGAGTCATTTATTGTCAGTATGTTTGTGAGTGAGAGTGTGTGTTCTTAAATTAGTGTGTGTGTGTGTGTGTGTGTGTGTGTGTGTGTGTGTGTGTGTGTGTGTGTGTGTGTGTGTGTGTGTGTGTGTGTGTGTGTGTGTGTGTGTGTGTGTGTGTGTGTGTGTGTAGCACAGCTGGGACACATGTGTGGTGTGTGGTGGAGCCCGGGGGTGTGTGGAAGGGTACAGTACAGACATGGTGGGGGTCTGGGTCAGAGGGAGGGAGACCCATGGGGATAAGAGCAAAGCATCCAGAATGACAGCAGCAGCAGAAAGCAGACCCATGTAATGCTGAGATAGACACATCTACAGGACCACCCAGTCTGCCTGGAGCTGCCAGTGTTTACCACAGAATGATATCTACCATTTTATAGGATCTTTATGGTGCCTACAGAGAGATCAACATCACCATTCTCTCTCTTATCCATTCATCAACTCTCTAACTCTGTCTGTCTGTCTGTCTGTCTGTCTGTCTGTCTGTCTGTCTGTCTGTCTGTCTGTCTGTCTGTCTGTCTTTCTGTCACTCTCATCTTGATCTCTCTGCCTATCTCTCTCTCTCCCTTGTTCTCTCTCGCCATTACCTTACGGGTAACATTACCACTTCTCCTACCATCCACCCCCTCTCTCCTTCCCCTTTCCTGCTTCCCTTCTCTCTCTCCTCGCTAGGCGCCATCAGTGAAGATGAGGCTGCAGATTTATGTCCCTGCTTTGGTCCCAGACATTCTAGGAGAGCAGTGAAGGAATGTGTTCATGGTGTGACCACAACATCCTTCCCAAGATGCTTAATTATTAAAAGAAGAAAGAGAGAGAGAATAGAAAGATGGACTGGTTCAGGCCCTTCCAGACAAGTGTCCTTCTAACATACAACAAGCTTCTGGTTAAACTGAACAGCACACAACATACACTTCTACTTCTGGTCAACTGTAAGTCCCTCACATCTGTCTACAATTGTTTTGAGGGACTGAGGTGAAGTGTCTTTGCTTTTTGTGGGAACACTCTATGTTTGTAGTTTCTGCTGCAATTGTGTCCAATATGTAATTCAGGAGGGGGGGGGGGGGGCTCCAAGCTGTATACCGGTGAGGTATTTGCCAGGGGTGACACCTCTCCTCTCGGGCCTCTCACCTGGGTTTCTGGAGACATGTGGAGGACAGTGGAGTCTCTCACCTGTGTTTCTGGAGACATGTGGAGGACAGTGGAGTCTCTCACCGGGGTTTCTGGAGACATGTGGAGGGTAGTGGTCTCACCTGGGGTGATGGAGACATGTGGAGGACAGTGGAGTCTCACCTGTGTTTCTGGAGACATGTGGAGGACAGTGGAGTCTCTCACCGGGGTTTCTGGAGACATGTGGAGGACAGTGGAGTCTCTCACCTGTGTTTCTGGAGACATGTGGAGGACAGTGGAGTCTCTCACCGGGGTTTCTGGAGACATGTGGAGGGTAGTGGTCTCACCTGGGGTGATGGAGACATGTGGAGGACAGTGGAGTCTCACCTGTGTTTCTGGAGACATGTGGAGGACAGTGGAGTCTCTCACCGGGGTTTCTGGAGACATGTGGAGGACAGTGGAGTCTCTCACCTGTGTTTCTGGAGACATGTGGAGGACAGTGGTCTCACCTGGGGTGATGGAGACATGTGGAGGACAGTGGAGTCTCACCTGTGTTTCTGGAGACATGTGGAGGACAGTGTGAAGCCTCTCACTGTAGTGGTGCTTGGACTCCTCTTCATACACCATGTCCCTCTCAGCCTGGGACAGGGTCAGGAACCTTCTAATGGTACACAGGTTCTCCCACAGAGTCCGGTTGTCTGGGCTGGGGTTCTCCTTCCAACGCAGCAGCTCACACAGCCAGCCCTGACAGAGAGGGAGGGATGACGGGTCATTTAACATACAGCACTAGAGTGAGAGAGGAAATGGAGAAAGAGAGACAGGACAAGGGGATGGAGAGGGGTAGAGACATGAAAGAACAGGTTGGGGGAAAACAAGCAAAAGACAAGTTCCAGATGAAAGTGATGTGGTGCTGAGAGAGAGATGTGATTATCTCTGCTAGACTGGCCCAGGCACTAACACCAGCTGTTGTTTGTACACAGCCTCCTCCAGCACCCAGTGTTCATAACCTGATCAGGGCTCCTTCTCTCCCTCCCTCCAGCCGTCTCTCCGGAGAGGGCCATTGCCAGAAGGGGTCACTGAGCCATGACCCCTCACAGAGCCAGGCCTGTAGGAGACCCTACCCCCTGACCAGCAGTGGTGCACACACAGAGACACACAAGCCTGTATCTCACACGTGTTTACACACACCACACTAACGTGTGTGAAAAAACACACACACACACAACCTATTTGTTTCTATTCTATAATCCACTTCTTAGATAGTCCAATCTAAAACCACCCAGAACAACAGCAGTCTATTTATGTCTTCCTCAAGAATCCTCACGCCTTAATCATGTGATCTCTCTGTACAACCCTCAGACCAGCCGTGATCATGTGATCTCTCTGTACAACCCTCAGACCAGCCGTGATCATGTGATCTCTCTGTACAACCCTCAGACCAGCCGTTATCATGTGATCTCTCTGTACAACCCTCAGTCCAGCCGTGATCATGTGATCTCTCTGTACAACCCTCAGTCCAGCCGTGATCATGTGATCTCTCTGTACAACCCTCAGTCCAGCCGTGATCATGTGATCTCTCTGTACAACCCTCAGTCCAGCCGTGATCATGTGATCCCTCTGTACAACCCTCAGTCCAGCCGTGATCATGTGATCCCTCTGTACAACCCTCAGACCAAAAGACTTCACAGGTCAAACCATTTTCTCTTGTCAAATACCAGTCATACAAAGACAGCGAACCAAAGATGAATCACCATCTGTCTCTGACACTAACCCAAACCGAGAGGATTCTGATGAGCTGTACACAGACATCATAACATATCCCAAGCCACCCCTCTCCTAGATGGCCATTTCCAGTGGCTCCTAGATGGCTATCTTTTTCATATTTTTATTTAACCTTTATTTAACCTTTATTTAACTAGGCAAGTCAGTTAAGAACAAATTCTTACAGCCGTAAGAAAGGCAAATTACCTCCTTTGGGGACAGGGGCTGGGATTAAAAATAAAAAATAGACATAAATAAATATAGGACAAAACACACATCACGACAAGAGAGACAACACTATATAAAGAGAGATCTAAGACAACAGCATAGCAAGGCAGCAACACATGACAACACAGCATGGTAGCAACACCACATGACAACAACATGGTAGCAACACAACATGGCAGCTGCACAGCATGGTAGCAACACAACATGGTAGCAAAACAACATGGTAGCAGCACAAAACATGGTATAAAACATTATTGGGCACAGACAACAGCACAGAAGGGAAAAAAGGTAGAGACCACAATACATCACGCAAAGCAGCCACAACTGTCAGTAAGAGTGTCCATGATTGAGTCTTTGAATGAAGAGATGGAGATAAAACTGTTCAGTTTGAGTGTTTGATGCAGCTCGTTCCAGTCGCTAGCTGCAGCAAACTGAAAAGAGTAGCGACCCAGGGATGTGTGTGCTTTGGGGACCTTTAACAGAACGTGACTGGCAGAACGGGTGTTGTATGTGGAGGATGAGGGCTGCAGTAGATATCTCAGATAGGAGGGAGTGAGGCCTAAGAGGGTTTTATAAATAAGCATCAACCAGTGGGTCTTGCGACGGGTATACAGAGTTGACCAGTTTATAGAGGAGTGTAGAGTGCAGTGATGTGTCCTATAAGGAGCATTGGTGGCAAATCTGATGGCCGATTGATAAAGAACATCTAGCTGCTCGAGGGCACTCTTACCTGCCGATCTATAAAGTCTGTCTCCGTAATCTAGCATGGTTAGGATGGTCATCTGAATCAGGGTTAGTTTGGCAGCTGGGGTGAAAGAGGAGCGATTACGATAGAGGAAACCAAGTCTAGATTTAACTTTAGCCTGCAGCTTTGATATTTGCTGAGAGAAGGAGAGTGTACCGTCTAGCCATACTACCAAGTACTTGTATGAGGTGACTACCTCAAGCTCTAAACCCTCAGAGGTAGTCTCCAGTGGCTCCCTCTCCTAGATGGCTATCTCCAGTGGCTCCCTCTCCTAGATGGCTATCTCCAGTGGCTCCCTCTCCTAGATGGCTATCTCCAGTGGCTCCCTCTCCTAGATGGCTATCTCCAGTGGCTCCCTCTCCTAGATGGCTATCTCCAGTGGCTCCCTCTCCTAGATGGCTATCTCCAGTGGCTCCCTCTCCTAGATGGCTATCTCCAGTGTCTCCCTCTCCTAGATGGATATCTCCAGTGGCTCCCTCTCCTAGATGGCTATCTCCAGTGGCTCCCTCTCCTAGATGGCTATCTCCAGTGGCTCCTTCATGTGCAACCACATCCCGCATGCTCTGTCCCTCTAACAGAAACAGATGTGGAGGACTCAGGAGGGTAGGCATTTGGAGTATCTTTGATGATGTCCCACAGTGTAACCCAGCACACACATGCTCATAGACACACACACACACACACACGTAAGCCAGATCCTTTGGCTGGCGTGACAGACGTTTCTTTTATCTCTACCCGGCCCTGGACGCCCACATTGGTCCTGACAGTCAGATACCACAGCCTGTGGTACCAAACAAGCAGCGCATGCTTGACATCCCCGCCCACATACCCCGATATGTGATCTTACCTCCCATCAAATCCACCACAGTTCATCAACCCTGGAGAAATAACATTCTCCATTGTGTGGGAGATTGTGTGCATTACATGCATGTGTAGGCATGCACATGAGTGTGTGTGTGTGTTACGGTTGTTTACAGATATTTACACATTTTACTAAGCATCCTGATCACAGGATGTCAGCATTTCACCTTTAGCTAGGTAGCTTCAAACAAAAACCACTAAGCTCCTCTCACTAGAGTACGGTATTGTTATGATATACTTATATACAGTACACTGTATGTGTGTGGACTGACCTGGCTCTTGTTGGTGACCCCTGGTATACTGTATGTGTGTGGACTGACCTGGCTCTTGTTGGTGACCCCTGGTATACTGTATGTGTGTGGACTGACCTGGCTCTTGTTGGTGACCCCTGGTACACTGTATGTGTGTGGACTGACCTGGCTCTTGTTGGTGACCCCTGGTATACTGTATGTGTGTGGACTGACCTGGCTCTTGTTGGTGACCCCTGGTATACTGTATGTGTGTGGACTGACCTGGCTCTTGTTGGTGACCCCTGGTACACTGTATGTGTGTGGACTGACCTGGCTCTTGTTGGTGACCCCTGGTATACTGTATGTGTGTGGACTGACCTGGCTCTTGTTGGTGACCCCTGGTATACTGTATGTGTGTGGACTGACCTGGCTCTTGTTGGTGACCCCTGGTATACTGCATGTGTGTGGACTGACCTGGCTCTTGTTGGTGACCCCTGGTACACTGTATGTGTGTGGACTGACCTGGCTCTTGTTGGTGACCCCTGGTATACTGTATGTGTGTGGACTGACCTGGCTCTTGTTGGTGACCCCTGGTATACTGTATGTGTGTGGACTGACCTGGCTCTTGTTGGTGACCCCTGGTATACTGTATGTGTGTGGACTGACCTGGCTCTTGTTGGTGACCCCTGGTATACTGTATGTGTGTGGACTGACCTGGCTCTTGTTGGTGACCCCTGGTATACTGTATGTGTGTGGACTGACCTGGCTCTTGTTGGTGACCCCTGGTATACTGTATGTGTGTGGACTGACCTGGCTCTTGTTGGTGACCCCTGGTATACTGTATGTGTGTGGACTGACCTGGCTCTTGTTGGTGACCCCTGGTATACTGTATGTGTGTGGACTGACCTGGCTCTTGTTGGTGACCCCTGGTATACTGTATGTGTGTGGACTGACCTGGCTCTTGTTGGTGACCCCTGGTATACTGTATGTGTGTGGACTGACCTGGCTCTTGTTGGTGACCCCTGGTATACTGTATGTGTGTGGACTGACCTGGCTCTTGTTGGTGACCCCTGGTATACTGTATGTGTGTGGACTGACCTGGCTCTTGTTGGTGACCCCTGGTACACTGTATGTGTGTGGACTGACCTGGCTCTTGTTGGTGACCCCTGGTATACTGTATGTGTGTGGACTGACCTGGCTCTTGTTGGTGACCCCTGGTATACTGTATGTGTGTGGACTGACCTGGCTCTTGTTGGTGACCCCTGGTATACTGTATGTGTGTGGACTGACCTGGCTCTTGTTGGTGACCCCTGGTATACTGTGTGTGTGGACTGACCTGGCTCTTGTTGGTGACCCCTGGTATACTGTATGTGTGTGGACTGACCTGGCTCTTGTTGGTGACCCCTGGTATACTGTATGTGTGTGGACTGACCTGGCTCTTGTTGGTGACCCCTGGTATACTGTATGTGTGTGGACTGACCTGGCTCTTGTTGGTGACCCCTGGTATACTGTATGTGTGTGGACTGACCTGGCTCTTGTTGGTGACCCCTGGTATACTGTATGTGTGTGGACTGACCTGGCTCTTGTTGGTGACCCCTGGTATACTGTATGTGTGTGGACTGACCTGGCTCTTGTTGGTGACCCCTGGTATACTGTATGTGTGTGGACTGACCTGGCTCTTGTTGGTGACCCCTGGTATACTGTATGTGTGTGGACTGACCTGGCTCTTGTTGGTGACCCCTGGTATACTGTATGTGTGTGGACTGACCTGGCTCTTGTTGGTGACCCCTGGTATACTGTATGTGTGTGGACTGACCTGGCTCTTGTTGGTGACCCCTGGTATACTGTATGTGTGTGGACTGACCTGGCTCTTGTTGGTGACCCCTGGTATACTGTATGTGTGTGGACTGACCTGGCTCTTGTTGGTGACCCCTGGTATACTGTATGTGTGTGGACTGACCTGGCTCTTGTTGGTGACCCCTGGTATACTGTATGTGTGTGGACTGACCTGGCTCTTGTTGGTGACCCCTGGTATACTGTATGTGTGTGGACTGACCTGGCTCTTGTTGGTGACCCCTGGTATACTGTATGTGTGTGGACTGACCTGGCTCTTGTTGGTGACCCCTGGTATACTGTATGTGTGTGGACTGACCTGGCTCTTGTTGGTGACCCCTGGTATACTGTATGTGTGTGGACTGACCTGGCTCTTGTTGGTGACCCCTGGTATACTGTATGTGTGTGGACTGACCTGGCTCTTGTTGGTGACCCCTGGTATACTGTATGTGTGTGGACTGACCTGGCTCTTGTTGGTGACCCCTGGTATACTGTATGTGTGTGGACTGACCTGGCTCTTGTTGGTGACCCCTGGTATACTGTATGTGTGTGGACTGACCTGGCTCTTGTTGGTGACCCCTGGTATACTGTATGTGTGTGGACTGACCTGGCTCTTGTTGGTGACCCCTGGTATACTGTATGTGTGTGGACTGACCTGGCTCTTGTTGGTGACCCCTGGTATACTGTATGTGTGTGGACTGACCTGGCTCTTGTTGGTGACCCCTGGTATACTGTATGTGTGTGGACTGACCTGGCTCTTGTTGGTGACCCCTGGTATACTGTATGTGTGTGGACTGACCTGGCTCTTGTTGGTGACCCCTGGTATACTGTATGTGTGTGGACTGACCTGGCTCTTGTTGGTGACCCCTGGTATACTGTATGTGTGTGGACTGACCTGGCTCTTGTTGGTGACCCCTGGTATACTGTATGTGTGTGGACTGACCTGGCTCTTGTTGGTGACCCCTGGTATACTGTATGTGTGTGGACTGACCTGGCTCTTGTTGGTGACCCCTGGTATACTGTATGTGTGTGGACTGACCTGGCTCTTGTTGGTGACCCCTGGTACACTGTATGTGTGTGGACTGACCTGGCTCTTGTTGGTGACCCCTGGTATACTGTATGTGTGTGGACTGACCTGGCTCTTGTTGGTGACCCCTGGTATACTGTATGTGTGTGGACTGACCTGGCTCTTGTTGGTGACCCCTGGTATACTGTATGTGTGTGGACTGACCTGGCTCTTGTTGGTGACCCCTGGTATACTGTATGTGTGTGGACTGACCTGGCTCTTGTTGGTGACCCCTGGTACACTGTATGTGTGTGGACTGACCTGGCTCTTGTTGGTGACCCCTGGTACACTGTATGTGTGTGGACTGACCTGGCTCTTGTTGGTGACCCCTGGTATACTGTATGTGTGTGGACTGACCTGGCTCTTGTTGGTGACCCCTGGTACACTGTATGTGTGTGGACTGACCTGGCTCTTGTTGGTGACCCCTGGTATACTGTATGTGTGTGGACTGACCTGGCTCTTGTTGGTGACCCCTGGTACACTGTATGTGTGTGGACTGACCTGGCTCTTGTTGGTGACCCCTGGTATACTGTATGTGTGTGGACTGACCTGGCTCTTGTTGGTGACCCCTGGTACACTGTATGTGTGTGGACTGACCTGGCTCTTGTTGGTGACCCCTGGTATACTGTATGTGTGTGGACTGACCTGGCTCTTGTTGGTGACCCCTGGTACACTGTATGTGTGTGGACTGACCTGGCTCTTGTTGGTGACCCCTGGTACACTGTATGTGTGTGGACTGACCTGGCTCTTGTTGGTGACCCCTGGTATACTGTATGTGTGTGGACTGACCTGGCTCTTGTTGGTGACCCCTGGTACACTGTATGTGTGTGGACTGACCTGGCTCTTGTTGGTGACCCCTGGTATACTGTATGCGTGTGGACTGACCTGGCTCTTGTTGGTGACCCCTGGTATACTGTATGTGTGTGGACTGACCTGGCTCTTGTTGGTGACCCCTGGTATACTGTATGTGTGTGGACTGACCTGGCTCTTGTTGGTGACCCCTGGTACACTGTATGTGTGTGGACTGACCTGGCTCTTGTTGGTGACCCCTGGTATACTGTATGTGTGTGGACTGACCTGGCTCTTGTTGGTGACCCCTGGTATACTGTATGTGTGTGGACTGACCTGGCTCTTGTTGGTGACCCCTGGTATACTGTATGTGTGTGGACTGACCTGGCTCTTGTTGGTGACCCCTGGTATACTGCATGTGTGTGGACTGACCTGGCTCTTGTTGGTGACCCCTGGTATACTGTATGTGTGTGGACTGACCTGGCTCTTGTTGGTGACCCCTGGTATACTGTATGTGTGTGGACTGACCTGGCTCTTGTTGGTGACCCCTGGTATACTGTATGTGTGTGGACTGACCTGGCTCTTGTTGGTGACCCCTGGTATACTGTATGTGTGTGGACTGACCTGGCTCTTGTTGGTGACCCCTGGTATACTGTATGTGTGTGGACTGACCTGGCTCTTGTTGGTGACCCCTGGTACACTGTATGTGTGTGGACTGACCTGGCTCTTGTTGGTGACCCCTGGTATACTGTATGTGTGTGGACTGACCTGGCTCTTGTTGGTGACCCTTGGTACACTGTATGTGTGTGGACTGACCTGGCTCTTGTTGGTGACCCCTGGTATACTGTATGTGTGTGGACTGACCTGGCTCTTGTTGGTGACCCCTGGTACACTGTATGTGTGTGGACTGACCTGGCTCTTGTTGGTGACCCCTGGTATACTGCATGTGTGTGGACTGACCTGGCTCTTGTTGGTGACCCCTGGTACACTGTATGTGTGTGGACTGACCTGGCTCTTGTTGGTGACCCCTGGTACACTGTATGTGTGTGGACTGACCTGGCTCTTGTTGGTGACCCCTGGTATACTGTATGTGTGTGGACTGACCTGGCTCTTGTTGGTGACCCCTGGTACACTGTATGTGTGTGGACTGACCTGGCTCTTGTTGGTGACCCCTGGTATACTGTATGCGTGTGGACTGACCTGGCTCTTGTTGGTGACCCCTGGTATACTGTATGTGTGTGGACTGACCTGGCTCTTGTTGGTGACCCCTGGTATACTGTATGTGTGTGGACTGACCTGGCTCTTGTTGGTGACCCCTGGTACACTGTATGTGTGTGGACTGACCTGGCTCTTGTTGGTGACCCCTGGTATACTGTATGTGTGTGGACTGACCTGGCTCTTGTTGGTGACCCCTGGTATACTGTATGTGTGTGGACTGACCTGGCTCTTGTTGGTGACCCCTGGTATACTGTATGTGTGTGGACTGACCTGGCTCTTGTTGGTGACCCCTGGTATACTGCATGTGTGTGGACTGACCTGGCTCTTGTTGGTGACCCCTGGTATACTGTATGTGTGTGGACTGACCTGGCTCTTGTTGGTGACCCCTGGTATACTGTATGTGTGTGGACTGACCTGGCTCTTGTTGGTGACCCCTGGTATACTGTATGTGTGTGGACTGACCTGGCTCTTGTTGGTGACCCCTGGTATACTGTATGTGTGTGGACTGACCTGGCTCTTGTTGGTGACCCCTGGTATACTGCATGTGTGTGGACTGACCTGGCTCTTGTTGGTGACCCCTGGCATACTGTATGTGTGTGGACTGACCTGGCTCTTGTTGGTGACCCCTGGTATACTGTATGTGTGTGGACTGACCTGGCTCTTGTTGGTGACCCCTGGTATACTGTATGTGTGTGGACTGACCTGGCTCTTGTTGGTGACCCCTGGTATACTGTATGTGTGTGGACTGACCTGGCTCTTGTTGGTGACCCCTGTTATACTGCATGTGTGTGGACTGACCTGGCTCTTGTTGGTGACCCCTGGTATACTGTATGTGTGTGGACTGACCTGGCTCTTGTTGGTGACCCCTGGTATACTGTATGTGTGTGGACTGACCTGGCTCTTGTTGGTGACCCCTGGTATACTGCATGTGTGTGGACTGACCTGGCTCTTGTTGGTGACCCCTGGTATACTGTATGTGTGTGGACTGACCTGGCTCTTGTTGGTGACCCCTGGTATACTGTATGTGTGTGGACTGACCTGGCTCTTGTTGGCGGCCACCTTGGCGAACAGGGCCTGGGACACCTTGGCTCTCTTCATCTCCTGCTGGATCTCATCATAGATCCCAGAGGTAATGTTGATGTTGACCAGGGACTCCATCTTCAGGGGCAGCTCAGCACTGACCTGGGTCAGGGGGGGCTTGGGCTGCAGGGAGGAGAAGAGGGCGGGGGGGAGAAAGAAAGAGAGAGGTTTTAGTGAGCAAGACTGGCTAATCGTCTAGGTTACTGAGTCCCTAAAGAGATTGCCTGCATTTGTTTACCTGTTAGTGTACTGGCAGGGGTGTGTCTGTGTGTGATGTGACTACAGTGTTTACCTGTTAGTGTACTGGCAGGGGTGTTTCTGTGTGTGATGAGACTACAGTGTTTACTTAGTGTACTGGCAGGGGTGTGTCTGTGTGTGATGAGACTACAGTGTTTACCTGTTAGTGTACTGGCAGTGGTGTTTCTGTGTGTGATGAGACTACAGTGTTTACCTGTTAGTGTACTGGCAGGGGTGTTTCTGTGTGTGATGTGGGTTGTAGCCAGACCTGGGCTCGAATAGTATTTATTTTCTTTCAAATACTTAAACTTCACTTCATTGAGATTTCCAGACGCAATGCAACCAATGCAACAATCCCAAAAGTGCAAACCCCACCCACCCTGGCACTTCATGTAGGCTCAATCAAATGCTCAAAGTATTAGAGAGGAAATATGAATACTATTTAAACCCAGGTGTGGTTGTAGATGTGTGTCTGATGTGGCTACAGTGTGTACCTGTTAGTGTACTGGCAGGGGTGTGGTTGTAGAAGTGTGTCTGATGTGGCTCTTCCCTAGTGTTCCTATTCAACGTACATGAGGACACCTGGGTATGTACGTGTACCTGTGTGAGTCGCTGGCCAGTGGAGCTGGAGTTCTGATTGGTTGGGGTCTGGTTGCCTAGGTTGAGGTTGGGGTTCATGCTGCGTTCACGCTCCTCCTGGTAAATGTGGTCGCGTTCGCTCTCGTGGAGGTTCAGGAAGTTCTGCATAGCTTTGAGGTTGACCAGGAGTGACTGGGAGGCCTGGCGAGGGTCCTCCTCTTTACGAAGGATCTCAGACAGCAGGCCCTGAGACACAAACACGCGCGCAAATGTCAGGTCTCTTAGCAAGGACCCTCCAAGTAACCTTTCATACTCTAATTCTCTCATTACATCTCTCTCTCTCTCTCTCTCTCTCTCTCTCTCTCTCTCTCTCTCTCTCTCTCTCTCTCTCTCTCTCTCTCTCTCTCTCTCTCTCTCTCTCTCTCTCTCTCTCTCTCTCTCTCTCTCTCTCTCTCTCTCTCTCTCTCTCTCTCTCTCTCTCTCTCTCTCTCTCACACACTACTCTACTCTACTCTACACTACTCTACTCTCTTTAGGTAGGAATGTCCCTATGTCAGTGTATTGGGCTTTCTCAACAGTCAGTATCAGTGTAGTGGAGTTATATTCAGCTTTCAGAACACTCATATTAAGACAGGTCTCCACTGATGACAAACCAACTCTGAGACCCTTTAAAAGCTACAGTGATCACAGTAATGGCCGTGGATCCCACTTTTTCTGGATATGTAGTCCATTGCACTCACAAAGATCCATAGCTCCCAGAAGCTTCTGCGCATGTGCAGACCACGTGTGTATCAGCTACTCTGGCGAACGCTGTTGTTTAATAAAGTTAGATCAAAGCTGAATCAATGTCGGCAAGATCCCAGAACGATCACAGTATTCTACATTACAGAACTCAATATAATAGCCTAGTATAACTTCACTGGAAGACAAAAACAACACTGCATTTAAATAGTGCATGATAATTATTCAAGTTTTACCGGTGAAACATCCATGCAGCATCATTCTACATAGTAACCATTTGATCTCAGTCTCAGTGATGAGTGATACAGTGTTGTTTAGAAGTAGTATACTGTGTTGTTTAGAAGTATCCTAAAGTGTTGTTTAGAAGTAGCCTACAGTGTTGTTTAGAAGTAGCCTACAGTGTTGTTTAGAAGTAGCCTAAAGTGTTGTTTAGAAGTAGCCTAAAGTGTTGTTTAGAATTAGCCTACAGTGTTGTTTAGAAGTAGCCTAAAGTGTTGTTTAAAAGTATCCTAAAGTGTTGTTTAGAAGTAGCCTACAGTGTTGTTTAGAAGTAGCCTACAGTGTTGTTTAGAAGTAGCCTAAAGTGTTGTTTAGAAGTAGCCTACAGTGTTGTTTAGAAGTAGCCTACAGTGTTGTTTAGAAGTAGCCTACGGTGTTGTTTAGAAGTAGCCTAAAGTGTTGTTTAGAAGTATCCTACAGTGTTGTTTAGACGTAGCCTACAGTGTTGTTTAGAAGTATCCTACAGTGTTGTTTAGAAGTATCCTACAGTGTTGTTTAGAAGTAGTCTACAGAGTTGTTTAGAAGTATCCTACAGTGTTGTTTAGAATTAGCCTACAGAGTTGTTTAGAAGTAGCCTACGGTGTTGTTTAGAAGTATCCTACAGAGTTGTTTAGAAGTAGCCTAAGGTGTTGTTTAGAAGTAGCCTACAGTGTTGTTTAGAAGTAGCCTACAGTGTTGTCAGAGGTAGCCTACAGTGTTGTTTAGAAGTAGCCTACAGTGTTGTTTAGAAGTAGTCTACAGTGTTGTTTAAAAGTAGCCTACAGTGTTGTTTAGAAGTAGCCTACGGTGTTGTTTAGAAGTAGCCTACAGATTTGTTTAAAAGTAGCCTACAGTGTTGTTTAGAAGTAGCCTACAGATTTGTTTAGAAGTAGCCTACAGTGTTGTTTAGAAGTAGCCTACAGAGTTATTTAGAAGTATCCTACAGTGTTGTTTAGAAGTAGCCTACAGTGTTGTTTAGAAGTATCCTACAGTGTTGTTTAGAAGTAGCCTACAGTGTTGTTTAGAAGTAGCCTACAGAGTTGTTTAGAAGTATCCTACGGTGTTGTTTAGAAGTAGCCTACAGTGTTGTTTAGAAGTATCCTACAGTGTTGTTTAGAAGTATCCTACAGTGTGACTGAGTGAACGAATCTTGGAGCAGATGGTGCTAACAAACTGCAGGCATCCCACCTGTGTATTTTGCCCAGTGGCGCGCGTTGTTGAGTTTTGGCCACATGAGAAAACAATTTGCTGTTGTTTTTTGTCTTCCAATAAAGTTATACTAGGCTATTATATTGGTTTATGAAATGTAGAATACTGTGATCATTATGTGATCTGGCAGACATTGATTCTGCTTTGATCTAACTTTATTAAACAACACCAGAACCATTGGCCTGTGTAGCCTGTTCTCGGAGTAGCCTGTTCACTAAGTAGCCTGTTCACTGAGCAGCCTGTTCTCTGAGTAGCCTGTTCTCGGAGTAGCCTGTTCACTGAGCAGCCTGTTCTCTGAGTAGCCTGTTCTCTGAGTAGCCTGTTCTCTGAGTAGCCTGTTCTCTGAGTAGCCTGTTCACTGAGTAGCCTGTTCACTGAGCAGCCTGTTCTAGGAGTAGCCTGTTCACTGAGCAGCCTGTTCTCTGAGTAGCCTGTTCTCGGAGTAGCCTGTTCACTGAGCAGCCTGTTCTCTGAGTAGCCTGTTCTCTGAGTAGCCTGTTCTCTGAGTAGCCTGTTCTCTGAGTAGCCTGTTCACTGAGTAGCCTGTTCACTGAGCAGCCTGTTCTCAGAGTAGCCTGTTCACTGAGCAGCCTGTTCTCGGAGTAGCCTGAACTCGGAGTAGCCTGTTCTCTAAGTAGCCTGTTCTCTGAGTAGCCTGTTCTCTGAGTAGCCTGTTCTCTGAGTAGCCTGTTCTCTGAGTAGCCTGTTCACTGAGCCGTCTGTTCTCGGAGTAGCCTGTTCACTGAGCAGCCTGTTCTCGGAGTAGCCTGTTCTCTGAGTAGCCTGTTCACTGAGCAGCCTGTTCTCGGTGTAGCCTGTTCTCTGAGTAGCCTGTTCACTGAGCAGCCTGTTCTCGGAGTAGCCTGTTCTCTGAGTAGCCTGTTCACGGAGTAGCCTGTTCTCTGTGTGTAAAGTAGAGACTATAAACATGTGCAGAAGCATCGGGGGCTCCGGATCTTTTAGTGCTGTGGACCAAAGAACCTGAAAAAGTCAGACCCGCATTGATGTATTGATGTCAATGGGAGATTAAGTGAAACTTCAACTTAAGTGGAGGTTAGAAATGCTTAGAAATGGAAGTGGAGGTAGATGTCTCACCTGTGTGCGGTTGAAGGCCACCCTGGCGAACACAGCCTGAGAGACGCTGGCCCTCTTCAGCTCCTCTCTGACCTGATGGTAGATGTCCGGACAGACCTCCACGGCCGACGGATTCATCCCAGGATCGCTGAGGCCTCCTGGGGCTTTGCAGGAGCGCGGGATGGGTGGGTGGTTGAGGAACTGTTGGTGCTGCTGCTGGTGGAGGGCCTGCGGACCGTGCTGGTGGGCTAGCAGGCGGCTAACAGCTAGCTGCTGGTTGATGAGGTGGGCCATGGCCAGTTGTTGCCTGACCATCTGAGGGCTGAGCTGGGGGGAGAGGAGACCGCCCGGGCCCAGTAAGGGTTGGAGGGAGGCCGGAGGACCGGGAGGGGGCGCCTGGCCTCTGGGCGGTGGGCTGTGGTGGTGCTGGGCATGGGGTGAGTGCTGCTGAGACAGGTGGGGGAGGGCCTGTTGCTGGCTGGGAGTTTGGGGGTCCCCTAGTCCAACCTTGAGGGGTAACCCTCCAAGCTGGGTTGGTGGGGTCAGGTGAGAGGGGGGGCGCTGTCCCAGGCCACATACGTCTGACATGCTGTCCCTCTCCACTGCAGATACAAACAGACATGGTGGTGAGAGGAGGTCTGAAGAGATCTCAATACCATCTATATACTGTTCAGATACTATATATATATATATATATATTCTGGTAATGGCCGTTCTTTCCAACTCACCTTTAATATCAGGTTTATCCAGTCCTGACCACATCTTCTCCAGGTATTCACCTGTAGTGAAGTCACATGCTATATATCAGACTGGTTAACAAACCAATACACGTATACAGTACAGTACAGCACAGTAGGTAGGATACACAGCATTCAACTACATTTTATCCATGTATTTATCCATCCATCCAGCCATGCAATTGACATCAACAGAAGGTCCGAAGACTGACAAGTAGATCCTCCAATCAGATTCTGAGGTGACTACGCTAATCCAATGGGAATGTCCCATTCCCCATTTTACAACATCTGGAGGGCTGCAGTGTGTTTGTCTTTTGGGGCCGCAGAGCAGAACAGAACAGAACTAATACTATGGGCTGTAAGGAACCTGATCCCCCTCCTCCCTCCCCCCTCCCCCCTCCCCTGTCAGACCACAGGCACCATTTATCTCCTCTCCCACTTCTCCCTGTGTTTGTGGTCTGGTGTCAACTTTGATCTGCCTCCATGTTGGAATGACAGTGTTAAACAGGGAGGAGAGCGTAAGGAGAGGGTACATGGTCTGCTATGAGGTACAAGTGTGTGTAAATCCATGTGTGTGCATGCACTCTGTATGTGTTGCGCGTGTGTGTGCCATGCCCCTGTGTGTGTGTGTGTGTGTGTGTGTGTGTGTGTGTGTGTGTGTGTGTGTGTGTGTGTGTGTGTGTGTGTGTGTGTGTGAGACGTTTCCCTGCATGTGTGTGCCATGCCCCTGTGTGTGTGTGTGTGTGTGTGTGTGTGTGTGTGTGTGTGTGTGTGTGTGTGTGTGTGTGTGTGTGTGTGTGTGTGTGTGTGTGTGTGTGTGTGTGTGTGTGTGCCCGTGCCCCTGCGTGTGTGTGACGTTTCCCTGCGTGTGTGTGTGTGACTTTTCCCTGAGTGTGTGTGTTTGTGTGTGACGTTTCCCTGAGTGTGTGTGTGTGTATGTGTGTATGTGTGTATGTGTGTATGTGTGTGTGTGTGTGTGTGTGTGTGTGTGTGTGTGTGTCGTTTCCCTGAGTGTGTGTGTAAGGGGATCTCCCAGTGTGGAGTGGCAAGCGGCTGCATCTGATTAGAGGCTGACAGTGTTTGGTTTTCTCTGCTATATTAAGGGTGACATTAAAATATTATGTAAACCATGTATCATGCTGGGGTCTCTATAGAGCTGTCTCTAATACCATGCATCATGCTGGGGTCTCTATAGAGCTGTCTCTAATACCATGCATCATGGTGGGGTCTCTAGTCTCTATAGAGCTGTCTCTAATACCATGCATCATGGTGGAGTCTCTAGTCTCTATAGAGCTGTCTCTAATACCATGCATCATGGTGGGGTCTCTATAGAGCTGTCTCTAATACCATGTGTCATGGTGGAGTCTCTAGTCTCTATAGAGCTGTCTCTAATACCATGTATCATGGTGGAGTCTCTAGTCTCTATAGATCTGTCTCTAATACCATGTACCATGGTGGAGTCTCTAGTCTCTATAGAGCTGTCTCTAATACCATGTATCATGCTGGGGTCTCTAGTCTCTATAGAGCTGTCTCTAATACCATGTATCATGGTGGAGTCTCTAGTCTCTATAGAGCTGTCTCTAATACCATGTATCATGGTGGAGTCTCTAGTCTCTATAGAGCTGTCTCTAATACCATGTATCATGCTGTGGTCTCTAGTCTCTATAGAGCTGTCTCTAATATCATGCATCATGGTGGGGTCTCTAGTCTCTATAGAGCTGTCTCTAATACCATGTATCATGGTGGGGTCTCTAGACTCTATAGAGCTGTCTCTAATACCATGTATCATGGTGGAGTCTCTAGTCTCTATAGAACTGTCTCTAATACCTTGCATCATGCTGGGGTCTCTATAGAGCTGTCTCTAATACCATGTATCATGGTGGGGTCTCTATAGAGCTGTCTCTAATACCATGCATCATGGTGGGGTCTCTAGTCTCTATAGAACTGTCTCTAATACCATGCATCATGGTGGGGTCTCTAGTCTCTATAGAACTGTCTCTAATATCATGTATCATGGTGGGGTCTCTATAGAGCTGTCTCTAATACCATGCATCATGGTGGGGTCTCTAGTCTCTATAGAACTGTCTCTAATACCATGCATCATGGTGGGGTCTCTATAGAGCTGTCTCTAATACCATGTATCATGGTGGGGTCTCTATAGAACTGTCTCTAATACCATGCATCATGGTGGTGTCTCTATAGAGCTGTCTCTAATACCATGTATCGTGGTGGGGTCTCTAGACTCTATAGAGCTGTCTCTAATACCATGCATCATGGTGGGGTCTCTATAGAGCTGTCTCTAATACCATGTATCATGGTGGGGTCTCTATAGAGCTGTCTCTAATACCATGTATCATGGTGGGGTCTCTAGTCTCTATAGAGCTGTCTCTAATACCATGCATCATGGTGGGGTCTCTAGTCTCTATAGAGCTGTCTCTAATACCATGTATCATGGTGGGGTCTCTATAGAGCTGTCTCTAATACCATGCATCATGGTGGGGTCTCTATAGAGCTGTCTCTAATAACATGTATCATGGTGGGGTCTCTAGTCTCTATAGAGCTGTCTCTAATACCATGTATCATGCTGGGGTCTCTAGTCTCTATAGAGCTGTCTCTAATACCATGCATCATGCTGGGGTCTCTAGTCTCTATAGAGCTGTCTCTAATACCATGGATCATGGTGGGGTCTCTATAGAGCTGTCTCTAATACCATGCATCATGGTGGGGTCTCTATAGAGCTGTCTCTAATACCATGCATCATGGTGGGGTCTCTATAGAGCTGTCTCTAATACCATGTATCATGGTGGGGTCTCTAGTCTCTATAGAGCTGTCTCTAATACCATGTATCATGGTGGGGTCTCTATAGAGCTGTCTCTAATACCATGTATCATGGTGGGGTCTCTAGTCTCTATAGAGCTGTCTCTAATACCATGTATCATGGTGGGGTCTCTATAGATCTGTCTCTCTAATGCCCCCTTAATTATCAGTACTATTGCTGCTGTACAGGTTAATCTCAGGATTGAAGCTACTGTCTGACTCTAACAAACACAGTGATCCCTGCTGGTCAGCAGAACATAATGTCCAAAATGACAATCATTTGGGGGGTTTTCTCGGGGGGATTTTGCAGTTTAGTTAACCCACTTAAAGAAAATCATTAGTCCACTGTTAATACAGTCCCAAAATGGTTTGCATGTCAGCAGTCAAGTTTTCAAGATATTGGACTTTTAAGAACCAAACTGTCACTTGCAAAACGCATCATCATCATGATGTGGCAGATGACAGTTTGCTTCTTGAATGTCCAATATCTTGAAAACTTGACAGCTGACCTGCAAAATGTTTTGGGACTGTATCAACAGTCTGTTGATAACTGTCTGCTGAAAGAAGGGCCCGACACTTGGGTCAGCTCAAGGACTTACAGTTAGGATCCCAGCCAATGACAGGCAATGTTATAGTGGAAGGTGCTACTGACATATTATTGTCCATGTGGGGTGTGTGAGGCTACAGGAGCCAAGAGGGGACACACCTCACCTTGAATCCTTTTGTACTTCTTGTACCAGCGGCCAAACTCCTGGCACTTGGAGGTGGACACGTTGGCATAGTATGAGCTGTTGACTATGGCAGAGATCATACTCTGATGAGAGAGAGAGAGAGAGAGAGCGAGAGAGAGAGAGAGAGAGAGAGAGAGAGAATATAGTGTATGTTTTAGTGAATGTGTACTGTGTAATACTAGACCTATAAGGACCTGGAGCACCACAACACAGTTACATACTGTATAGACTGGAACACCACAACACACTCACATACTGTATAGACTGGAACACCACAACACAGTTACATACTGTATAGACTGGAACACCACAACACAGTCACATACTGTATAGACTGGAACACCACAACACAGTCACATACTGTATAGACTGGAACACCACAACACAGTTACATACTGTATAGACTGGAACACCACAACATGTCACATACTGTATGGACTGGAACACCACAACACAGTTAAATACTGTATAGACTGGAACACCACAACACAGTCACATACTGTATAGACTGGAACACCACAACACAGTCACATACTGTATAGACTGGAACACCACAACACAGTCACATACTGTATAGACTGGAACACCACAACACAGTTACATACTGTGGACTGGAACACCACAACACAGTCACATACTGTATAGATTGGAACACCTCAACACAGTTACATACTGTGGACTGGAACACCACAACACAGTTACATACTGTATGGACTGGAACACCACAACACAGTTACATACTGTATAGACTGGAACACCACAACACAGTTACATACTGTATAGACTGGAACACCACAACACAGTTACATACTGTATAGACTGGAACACCACAACACAGTCACATACTGTATGGACTGGAACACCACAACATGTCACATACTGTAGAAAACAGATCTGCGTTGTTGTTTTGGAATCTGTATACAGGAAATCATGTGTCATTTGAACCCCATGTAAGAAAAGCACACCACCTCCTGCAGCTAATGAAAAACAATCTAAGCCAGAGACTAAGATACATAACATGACATGACATAAGATGACATAAGCTGCTACCAGAGAGAGAGGGCCCTCCTTGGCACATTATTCCCCACCACTATAAGGCTAATACAATGCAGTACAACCTAAGCCAGAGACTAAGTTGCATGACATGACATAAGATGACATAAGATGCTACCAGAGAGAGAGGACACTCCTTGGCACATGATTCCCCACCACTATAAGGCTAATACAATGCAGTACAACCTAAGCCAGAGACTAAGTTGCATGACATGACATAAGCTGCTACCTGAGAGAGAGGGCACTCCTTGGCCAGGGAACTCTGATTCATCTCCTTCAGTAGCTCTTTGAGGGCGTTCCTCACTGTAGCGTGGTTCCACTGCTCTGACGGCAGATCCTCCAGCCTGGAAAAGCTGGAACCAGGGTTGGATTCATTACCACATGCAAGGGAAAACTATTGAAAACATTATGCAATGAAATAAAATATAATTTATTTCTGGACAACTTCACATAGTCCCTCCCTCTTTCAGTCAGTTTGATGCCTAATGAACACAACCCTGAGACACTAATACATCACTTCCTGTTTGACATACAACAACATAACAACACAAAACTGACATTTGACCCCAAAATTCTCAAGTGTCATTTTTCACCTCTTGGATCACTGAGATTAGAATCTGTACTATATATTTTGTAATTATTATCATTATGTTTTTGGGCCAAATACTACGCATTTTACCATCCTTTCCACAAAATTATAATTACCGTAACAGTCCAAAAAAGTAATAAACAAAACATTTTCTAATATTTTTTTACATTGCTATCCTAATGAAAAGGCCTAAGTTAAACATAACACTGAAAATATGTCAAATGAAACTATAAAATAAAATCGGACTTTTTCCCAATTTGAGCTTTTTAGCCATTTTGGTAATGAGAAGGCCAAGTGGGGTAATGAGAAGGCCAAGTGGGGTAATGAGAAGTCCAAGTGGGGTAATGAGACGGCCAAGTGGGGTAATGAGAAGGCCAAGTGGGTAATGAGAAGTCCAAGTGGGGTAATGAGAAGTCCAAGTGGGGTAATGAGAAGGCCAAGTGGGGTAATGAGAAGGCCAAGTGGGGTAATGAGAAGGCCAAGTGGGGTAATGAGAAGGCCAAGTGGGGTAATGAGAAGGCCAAGTGAGGTAATGAGAAGGCCAAGTGGGGTAATGAGACGGCCAAGTGGGGTAATGAGAAGGCCAAGTGGGGTAATGAGAAGGCCAAGTGGGGTAATGAGAAGGCCAAGTGGGGTAATGAGAAGGCCAAGTGGGGTAATGAGAAGGCCAAGTGGGGTAATGAGAAGGCCAAGTGGGGTAATGAGAAGGCCAAGTGAGGTAATGAGAAGGCCAAGTGGGGTAATGAGACGGCCAAGTGGGGTAATGAGAAGGCCAAGTGGGGTAATGAGAAGGCCAAGTGGGGTAATGAGAAGGCCAAGTGGGGTAATGAGAAGGCCAAGTGGGGTAATGAGAAGGCCAAGTGGGGTAATGAGAAGGCCAAGTGGGGTAATGAGAAGGCCAAGTGGGGTAATGAGAAGTCCAAGTGGGGTAATGAGAAGGCCAAGTGGGGTAATGAGAAGGCCAAGTGGGGTAATGAGAAGGCCAAGTGGGGTAATGAGACGGCCAAGTGGGGTAATGAGAAGGCCAAGTGAGGTAATGAGACGGCCAAGTGGGGTAATGAGAAGGCCAAGTGAGGTAATGAGAAGGCCAAGTGGGGTAATGAGAAGTCCAAGTGGGGTAATGAGAAGGCCAAGTGGGGTAATGAGAAGGCCAAGTGGGGTAATGAGAAGGCCAAGTGGGGTAATGAGAAGGCCAAGTGGGGTAATGAGAAGGCCGAGTGAGGTAATGAGAAGGCCAAGTGGGGTAATGAGAAGGCCAAGTGGGGTAATGAGAAGGCCAAGTGGGGTAATGAGAAGGCCAAGTGGGGTAATGAGAAGGCCAAGTGGGGTAATGAGAAGGCCAAGTGGGGTAATGAGAAGTCCAAGTGAGGTAAAATGGGTGTTTGAGAATAAGAACCTCGTTCTGAAGGCATACAAACAAACATGAATTGAACTTCTACTCTTCCTCTAGATCACATA